>NC_041384.1:82885828-82899436 GCF_002162155.2 Triticum dicoccoides
CTTAGGTGAGTACTGTACTGCAGCTAAGCCCCCGAGTGGGAGGATTGCTCTCCACTCGGTAGGATTTTTCAAACTTAGGCGAGTGCCTGACTGCAGCTAAGTCTCTGAGTGGGAGAACTTAGGCGAGTACTGGACTACAGCTAAGCCCCCGAGTGGGAGGGTTGCTCTCCACTCGGTAGGATTTTTCAAACTTAGGCGAGTGCCTGACTGCAGCTAAGTCCTCAAGTGAGAGAACTTAGGCGAGTACTGGACTACAGCTAAGCCCCCGAGTGGGAGGATTGCTCTCCACTCGGTAGGATTTTTTCAAACTTAGGTGAAATGGATTCGCAGCTAAGCTCCCGAGTGTGAGGCTGGCTCGCCACTCGGTAGGAAACTATTTTTGCAAACTTAGGCGAAGCGGATTCGTAGCTAAGCCACCCACTGGGGGATTTCTTACGCAAACAAAAACAATGATAATCACTGGGAAAATTATAACGCTCTTGTCTTTGATAAATAAACTATAGGAGTTTTTCCTATTACATCTCATCCGAGAGAGAATTCAAGTATAAAAGGGGCGGAGTAGCTCCGCATTCCAGGCTCATGGCTCATCAATCTGGCGATCGACATTGTAGAGGTGGTATGCCCCATTGTGGAGAACTCTGGTGACTATGAAGGGGCCTTCCCAAGTAGGAGCAAGCTTGTGTGGTTTCTGTTGATCCACTCGAAGGACTAAGTCTCCTTCTTGGAAGGCTCGGCTCTTCACATTTCTGGCATGGAATCGACGCAAGTCTTGCTAATAGATGGACGATCGGATCAGGGCCATTTCTCTTTCTTCTTCTAGGAGGTCGACTGCGTCCTGCCGGGCTTGTTCTGCTTCATCTTCTGAGTAGAGCTCGACTCTGGGAGCATTGTGAAGCAGGTCACTCGGTAAAACTGCCTCGGCTCTGTAGACCAGAAAGAATGGGGTTCTTCCGGTCAATCGATTTGGGGTTGTCCTCAATCCCCAAAGGACTGATGGGAGCTCGTCGACCCATGCACCTGCTGCGTGCTTGAGCTCGCGCATCAATCGGGGTTTCAGTCCTTTTGAGAATTAGGCAATTTGCCCTTTCTGCTTGTCCATTCGACTAGGGGTGAGCAACCAAAGCATAGTTGACCCGAGTGCCCTGAGAGGCGCAAAAGGCCCTGAACTCGTCGGAATCGAAGTTTGACCCATTGTCCATTATGATATTGTGCGGAACTCCATATCTGAACACCAACTCTCTGATGAAACTGATAGCGGTGCAAGCATCGAGATTCTTGATAGGCTTGGCTTCAATCCATTTGGTGAACTTGTCGACTGCTACCAGCACATGAGTGAAGCCGCTCCTGCCTGTTCTCAGTGGCCCCACCATGTCCAGCCCCCAAACAGTGAAGGGCCAGACGAGTGGAATGGTTTTCAAGGCTGACGCGGGCTTGTGCGGCATATTGGAGTAATACTGACACCCTTCACATTTGTCGACTATCTCTTTAGCCATCTCGTTGGCCCTTGGCCAGTAGAACCCCGCTCGGTATGCTTTAGCCACAATGGTCCGAGAGGACGCATGATGACCACAGGTCCCCGAGTGGATATCGTTAAGGATCATCTGACCTTCTTCTGGTGTGATACACTTCTGGCCGACCCCAGTCGCGCTTTCCCTATATAACTGTCCCTTTATGACTGTAAAGGCCTTGGATCGGTGGACGATCTGTCGAGCCTCTTCCTCGTCTTCTGGAAGTTCTTTCCTTAGGATGTACGCGAGGTACGGTTCTGTCCAGATGGGAGTGATAACCAGCACTTCCATTATCAGATCGACCACAGCTGGAAGTTCAACTTTAGTCGGATCCGTGGCGCTTTTTGGCTGCGGGGCCTCTTCCATGAAGGGATCCTCCTGGACTGATAGAGTGTGGATGTGTTCCAAAAACACATTGTTGGGAATGGCTTCTCTTTTGGAACCTATTTTTGCCAAATCATCAGCTGCTTGATTTTTCAGTCGGGGTATGTGATGAAGCTCTAACCCCTCGAATTTCTTCTCCAGCTTTCTCACTGCATTGCAATGACCAGTCATGGCTGGGCTTCTGACATCCCACTCCTTCATCACCTGATTAACCACCAAATCTGAGTCGCCATAGACCATGAGGCAACGGACGCCGAGTGAGATGGCCATGCGCAACCCTTCATATTCTGCCTCGTTATTGGAGAAATCAAAATGGATTTGAAGAACATATCTGAGTTTATCTCCTCTAGGGAAGACCAACACCACTCTGGCACCGGAACCACTCAGCATCTTGGAGCCATCGAAAAACATAGTCCAATGCTCTGAGTGAATCTGAGTCGGCAGCTGCTGTTCAATCCACTCGGCGACGAAATCTGCGATTGCTTGGGACTTGATAGCTTTCTTTGCCTCAAACTTGATATCAAGGGGAAGGAGTTCAATCGCCCATTTTGCCACTCGACCAGTTGCATCCCTGTTATTCAGGATCTCTGATAATGGAGCGTCGCTGATGACTGTAATGGAATGATCAGAGAAGTAGTGAGCAACTTTCTTGGTGGTCATATAGATCCCATATACAAGCTTCTGATAGTGAGGATATCTTTGCTTCGATGCGGTCAAGACTTCAGAAATATAATATACTGGGCACTGAACTTTGAAGGTTTTCCCTTCTTCTTCCCGCTCGATCGTAAGTACCGTACTGACGACTTGTCCTGTGGCTGCAATGTAAAGCAACAAAGGCTCTTTGCTGATTGGGGCAGAAAGCACTGGCTGGGTGGAGAGCAGAGCTTTAAGCTCTGCAAACGCTGCATCAGCTTCAGGAGTCCACTTGAACTTGTCAGACTTCTTCATCAATCGGTAAAGAGGTAATGCCTTTTCACTGAGACGAGATATGAATCGACTTAGGGCGGCCAAACAACCAGTAAGCTTCTGGACGTCGTGCACTCACACAGGGCTTTTCATTCTTTTGGACGGCGGACCGTCGAAGATGTTCCTTGACAGGTTTTACTTTTGAGTCGACTCTCAGGCGATGCTCAGCCAGCTCGCTGGGAACACCAGGCATGTCAGAAGGCTTCCATGCAAAGATGTCCCAGTTCTCACGGAGGAACTGGACGAGCGCTTCTTCCTATTTGGAGTCGAGTGTTGTCGAGATATGAGTCGGGGCGGCGCCGGGGTCGGTCGGGTGGATGTGAGCTGTCTTCGTGTCGCCGGTCGACTGGAAAGCTGACTCTGTAGCGGGCTTCTTGGCTTGCAACAGATCACTCGGGTCTGCAGTCTTCTGGTATTCCTGCAACTCCACCACTGGCATCTGTGCGTCGGCGATCTTCGAACCCTTCTGAAAACATTCTTCTGCTTTCTTCCAATTGCCCGTAATGGTGATCACACCTTTGGGGCCAGGCATCTTCAATTCGAGATACACGTAACATGGTCGGGCCATGAAGCATGCATAAGCCGGCCTGCCCAAAATAGCGTGATAGGCACTCTGAAAGTCTACAACTTCAAATGTCAACTTTTCTTTACGGTAATTCTTGGAATCACCGAAAACTACATCAAGAGCAATCTGGCCGAGTGATTCAGCCTTCTTCCCAGGAATGACTCCATGGAAACTCATGTTGCTGGCACTGAGTCTGGACATCGGAATTCCCATCCCCTTCAACGTCTCAGTATATAATATGTTCAAACCACTACCGCCATCCATCAGGACTTTGGTCAGTCGAGTGCCTTCAACAACTGGGTCAACCACCAAAGCTTGCCTCTCAGGGGTGGCGATGTGTGTTGGGTGGTCGGACTGGTCGAATGTTATGGCAGTCTGAGACTATTTCAGGTAACTAGGTGTCACCGGAGCGACCATATTCACCTCTCGGTTAATAACTTTCAGTCGACTTTTGCTCTCAACATCAGCAAAAATCATCAGGGTGGAATTGACTTGAGGCTATCCATCATCACTGTCTTCTTTGTCTTCGACCTTGTCTGACTCCTTTTCCTTACCCTTGGGCTGCTTGCCCTGCAACTGCTGGATTAAAAGTCGACACTGCCGAGTGTTATGTTTCGGGTAAATAAAATTACCCTCTTCATCTTTCTTCGTGTGGATGAGACACGGTAAGTCCAACACATCATTTCCCTCCTGGTCTTTAACCTTTTTGGGGTTCCAAGGCCCTTTAGGTTTCCCTTGGGACTTTCCTTGGGCCAAAGCTAAAGCTTCCCCGGGAGCCGCTGGCTCGGCCTTCCGCTTCTGCTTCCGATTGGAATTGCCTCCGGTTTCTTGGGCGACTGACTTGAGCTTGCCACTTCTGAGTCGATCCTCGCCTTTGTCGTTAGCGTACTTGGTGGCAATCTCCATCATCCGATTCTGGGACATATCCCCGGTTCGACCGAATTTCAAATTTAGTTCTCTGTACTTGACGCCTTCCTTGAAGGCACAAACTGCTTGGTGATCAGGCACATTCTCCACCGAGTGATGTAATGTGATCCATCTCTGGATGTAATCCCTCAAAGTTTCATTCGGCTTCTGCACACAAGACCGCAGTTCCGTCAGTCCTGCTGGTCGCTTGCATGTGCCCTCAAATGTGGTGACGAACACTCGGGAGAGATCTTCCCAAGTGTAAATGCTGCTAGGCGCTAACTTGTTTAGCCACGCCCTGGCCGAGCCCTCCAACATGAGAGGCAGGTGCTTCATGGCCACTTCATCATTGCCGCCGCCAATCTGGACGGCTACTCGGTAGTCCTCATGCCAAGTATCAGGCTGAGAATCGCCAGTGAACTTACTGACTCCAGTCGCCAACCTAAAATTGGGAGGAATCACAGCAGCCCTGATGGCTCTACTAAAGCACTCTGGCCCCGAAACAAGTACTCTGCTGCTAGCAGGCGCATCTCTGTCATGTCCTTCTCGGTGAGCTCTGTTCCTGTCGACCAGACCCTGGACGAGGATGGATCTCGCATCAAAGCCTGTCCCTCTGGGGTCGACTAGAATCCTTCGCCCACCACTATGGGGGTGCCTGTCATCCTGCTGGCGAGGCACATACGACCCGCTCCTCGGGGGAGGTGTGGGCACTCGACGTCGACCGTCACAATTGACTCGGTGATCATACTTCTCATGGTTTCCATACTGGTCGCGCTGGTCTCCGTGTCCCTCACGCCTCGGGGGCGATCTCGGGCTGTGAGCCGACTGGACTTTGTCCGCTGCAATGGGTCTGCTATGGATTCTGTTCCGCGACTGAGAAACAGCGGAATTCTGATCTCCTACTTCCCGGAGTAACGCTTTGATCTGCAGCAAGCCTCTGCCAGCCTCCTACTGGGAAGGCTGAATCGACTCCGCTATACGGGACGCAGCTGCTAAATTCTGAATCGGGGTCCGATATACCTGCGGGGCGGGAAGAGCTGACGTCGACTGGATTCGGGAACCTGTTGTCGCGCACGCTCGTCGAGTGCTCGCTGGAGGTTCTCCAGTCGAGTGCGCTCAGCCAAGTTTGCCAGGCGCGCGTCCTCCAAGGTGCGAGCCTCGGGGGTTTCTCCAACGATAGGAGTGTGCAGCGCATCCATGTTCCGGTGGTGAAGTTCTTCTCTCTGTAGCGACATGAGAGGTTTGGGAAGATACTCCTCATGGGGACGCGACGGGTCGCCTCCTCCTACGCCTTCGTCGGTGTGGGTAAAACCGGGGGGACTGGGCGGTCCGTCGACCATCAGAACCTCCACCGCCGGATCGCTACTGTCGCACTCGGATGCAGTCTCTTCGGAGCCAGTCGACAGGTCGAACAGGCCGTAGAGGGATTCGTCGGGCTCGATTGCCGCGACTTGAGGGGTGGCCGAATGACGGTCCACCGCGTGTCTCACCCACCGCTGAAGTCTCGACCGACCGGAGGGCTTGCGCCGGTGGGAAACGGGGAGGGAGGACAACACGGGAGTCGACCGGTAGGGGGTCGACGGTTGCCGAAGGAGAAAGCCGCGGACGCACGCGCTAAAGTGCGTTGCCCCGCGGACAGGGAGTGCGTGCACGTCGAGCGGAGCCTCCTGAAGCCAGGCGGAGTCGTGGCGATGAACGTGAGCGTGCCGAGATGGATCTCGCGGCCCTCCACCAAAACTCCATCGAAGACCATGATGATTCGGGTCGGAAAAGATTGCAACTCCTCCAACAAAACGCTAAAACACCTGCCCCATGGTGGGCGCCAACTATTGTGGTTCTAACTCTGACAGTAATGTAGGGGGGTAAGTATGGAGAGGTGAGGTCTTAGCTATGGAGAGGTTGTAAGGATGCAAGGTTTATGAGTTCAGGCCCTTCTCGGAGGAAGTAAAAGCCCTACGTCTCGGAGCCCGGAGGCGGTCGACTGGATTATGTGTGTATGAGTTACAGAGGTGCGAACCCTTGTCTCGGAGGAGGGGGGTGGCTTATATAGAGTGCGCCAGGACCCCGGCCAGCCCACGTTACGAAGGGTTCAATGTACATTAAGGCAGGGCGTTTCTGGTAACGCTAGTAATAAAGTGCTATGATGACCATAAAAGCTACTTAATGACCGACCGTTAGCGTGCGGGGCGCCTTTAGGTCTCCTGGCCATCGAGTGGTTGGGTCTTGGTCGAGTGATTGCTTCTTGGTCGAGTGTCTTCGAGTCTGTCGAGTGGGACACCTTCAAGTCGATTGAAAGGTGATTTCTTCTAGAGATGTCCTTGGGTAGGGCAGTTAGGGCAGGTCCATGACCCTACCCTAGGTTCATAGCTTCATCATCCCCTATTAAATCTTTGTTTTTCAGTATGAGTCTTGATAGTGATGCGGCTAAAGATGAGCCACCTTTACCTAGAAGGCATTCCAAAAATTCGGAGTCTTTAGATCTTGATGCTAAAATTGTTAAAAGTGGGATTGAAGAGGTCAAAACGTTTGGTATCAATGAACCCACCATTTTGGATTTCAAGGAATTTAATTATGTAATTGCTCTTTGATAGATTGTATTTCCTTGTTGCAATCTGTGCTAAATTCTCCTCATGCTTATAGTCAAAATAAAGCTTTTACTAAACATATCGTTGATGCTTTGATATAATCTTATGAAGAAAAACTTGAGTTGGAAGTTTCTATTGCTAGAAAA
The DNA here is from genome assembly GCF_002162155.2 of Triticum dicoccoides. NCBI lineage: Eukaryota > Viridiplantae > Streptophyta > Magnoliopsida > Poales > Poaceae > Triticum > Triticum dicoccoides. Next base: position 82,892,889 of record NC_041384.1, read on the forward strand.
ATTTATTATGAGTGGGAACCTACAATAAAAATTAAAATTAAAGACCATGAGTGTTATGCTTTGTGTGATTTGGGTGCTAGTGTTTCCACGATTCCAAAAACTTTGTGTGATTTGTTAGGTTTCCGTGATTTTGATGATTGTTCTTTAAAATTGCACCTTGCGAATTACAGTATTAAGAAACCTATGGGAAGAATTAATGACGTTCTTATTGTTGCAAGTAGGAACTATGTGCCCGTAGATTTCATTGTTCTTGACATAGATTGCAATCCTTCATGTCTTATTATTCTTGGTAGACCTTTCCTTAGAACGATTGGTGCAATTATTGAAGGAAGGGAATATTAAATTCCAATTTACATTAAGGAAAGGCATGGAACACTTCCCTAGAAAGAAAACAAAATTACCATATGAATCTATTATGAGAGCCACTTATGGATTGCTTACCAAAGATGGCAATACCTAGATCTATCTTCGCTTTTATGCCTAGCTAGGGGCGTTATACGATAGCACTTGTTGGGAGGCAACCCAATTTTATTTTTATTACTTGCTTTTTGGTCCTGTTTAGTTATAAATAATTTATCTAGACTCTGTTTTGGTTGTGTTTTTTGTATTTAATTAGTGTTTGTGCCAAGTAGAACCGTTGGGAAGACTTGGGTAAAGTCTTTTTATCTTGCTGTAAAAAAACAGAAACTTTAGCGCTCATGAGAATTGCTTCCATTTTTATTTGGAAGGTGCTATTTAGTTAATTATTTTTGAAGATGTTTAATAGATAAATTCCTCACGTCCAGCAACTTATTTTAGAATTTTTGGGGTTCCAGAACTTGCGTTAGCTATAGATTGCTACAGACTGTTCTGTTTTTGACAGATTCTGTTTTTTCATGTGTTGTTTGCTTATTTTGATGAATCTATGGCTAGTAAAAGAGTTTATAAACCATAGATAAGTTGGAATACAGTAGGTTTAACACCTATAGAAATCAAGAATGAGGTCATTACAGTACCTTGAAGTGGTGTTTTGTTTTCTTTCGCTAACGGAGCTCACAAGATTTTCTATTTTGAGTTTTGTGTTGTGAAGTTTTCAAGTTTTGGGTAAAGATTTGATGGATTATTGTTGACACCTGATTTTGGCAAGATACAAAGTGAAAGGGTTTTCAACATGAGAAAATTTCATATCGCCGAGTGGAATAACTTTGATGTTTAGGCTATCGACATTCGACCTCATCTCAGTGGCCGAAGCTGTACTCCGAGTGACAAAATTTAATATTCTAAGTGCTTTTCGACCGATTACGTCCTCAATATGACCTCAGATGAAGGAGTGCTCTAAAGGAATTGTCTTCGTCTCGTCGAGACAGTCGATTTTCATATATAAATCATCTCAATCCGAGTTCATATGCAAAAGTTATAGTCAATACGGTCTGGACAGGTCAGAGACCAAAATATTACGCTTGACACCAGACACATGTTGATAAGTGTCTGACGCAATGCGTGAGCAATTCGGCCTTCAAGACGGCCTTGAATTGAAAAACCTTCAACACGGAAAAGTTTCGTCTCGTCGAGCCGATCAATTTTCATATATAATTCGTCTCAATCCGAGGTCGTATGAGACTTGGAGAGACAAATCAAGATCAGACTATGTTTTTGGTCGAGTGAAAAACTTACCATCCGAATGAAAACTCACCGGTCGAGTGAAAACCTACCGATCGAGTAAAAGGTCGAGTGAAAACCTACCGATCGAGTAAAAGGTCGAGTGAAAACCTACCGATCGAGTAAAAGGTCGAGTGAAAACCTACCGATCGAGTAAAAGGTCGAAAGCCTACCGATGAGTAAAAGGTCGAGTGAAAACCTACCGATCGAGTAAAAAGTCGAGTGAAAACCTACCGATCGAGTAAAAGGTCGATTGAGTAAAAGGTCGAGTGAAAATTGGTCGATCAAGTAAAAGATTGTCTTCCGACTGAAAATGTGGTCATCATCCAAGTGAAAGATTGTCTTCCGAGTGAAAATATAGTCATCCGAGTGAAAAGGTCCAGTCGAGTGAAAGACTCTAATATCCGAGTGGATGAGCTCAAATCCGAGTGAAACTGAACATGTGCCCAAAAGTTTATCAAGATAATCTCGGATGAAGAAGTGTTCAATACAGAAGTTGTGCGTATCATCAAGACGGTAAACTTTGGTTTTGGAGTCATCGTCATCAGAGATAGTATATGACCTGCAAATTCACTACAACACTCGGATAATTCAGTCTACCGCAAGACCGAGTCCGACTGGAAGGTAAAAACGACCTCGAAAAGTATTCAAGATGGCTTTATTTGAAAAAGTGGTCAACATGAGAGTTGTTCGTATCGTCGAGGCGCACAAGTTTGATGTTTGGGCCATCTTGATCGGAGGTCATATGGAGGCTCGGCGGCCTGCACAAGGAGGAAGACAGAAGTTGGGCCAGATTCAGACTGAATCCGAGTTGGAATAGAACTAGGACTCTAGGACGCGAATTGATGTAATTTTTCTTGTAAGGAAAGCCTAGATGAATCCTTTACTTGTACGGGAAGTCCAGCCGCCTCTTATATATGTTGGGGGTGACGGCCGATTGAACAACACACAATCGAACAAATCAATATACTACTTTTTCCTGTCTACTTTTTATCTCTCCACCGTTTTTCTCTCTCGTTCTTCGCTGTTCTTCGTGTTTGAGAGCTGCGAATCCCGAGGCTCTAGGGGCGAGCGAATCGACCTAGGGCAGCCCATAGCCGCCGCAATCCCTGACGGGGTCCCTCCCGGGTGCGCGGGGTTTCGGGTCTGCAAAAGCACCCGCCGACTGTCTTGCGTATCGCGCTGTTGGTCGGGTCTCCTTCGACGTGAGCTGCGGTGCATCACCCCCGGCGTCGAGGGTACACGTGACGTGTTCGTGTGTCAACAATTATGGAACAAGGAGTGGCAAAAGCCTAAGCTTGGGGATGCCCCGGAATGCATCCCCTCTTTCGTCTTCATCTATTGGTAACTTTACTTGGAGCTATATTTTTATTCACCACATGATATGTGTTTTGCTTGGAGCGTCTTGTATGATTTGAGTCTTTGCTTTTTAGTTTACCACAATCATCCTTGCTGTACACACCTTTTAAGAGAGACTCACATGATTGGGAATTTATTAGAATACTCTATGTGCTTCACTTATATATTTTGAGCTATATAGTTTTTGCTCTAGTGCTTCACTTATATCTTTTAGAGCACGGTGGTGGTTATGTTTTATAGAAACTACTGTTCTCTCATGTTTCACTTATATTATTTTGAGAGTCCTTTAGAACAACATGGCAATAATGAAAAATAAAAACTTTCATACAAGTGCATTGAATACAATGAGAAGTTTGATACTTGATAATTGTTTTGAGATATGGAGATGGTGATATTATAGTCATGCTAGTTGAGTAGTTGTGAATTTGAGAAATACTTGTGTTGAAGTTTGTGATTATCGTAGCATGCACGTATGGTGAACCGTTATGTGATGAAGTCGGAGCATGATTTATTTATTGATTATCTTCCTTATGAGTGGCGGTCGGGGACGAGCGATGGTCTTTTCCTACCAATCTATCCCCCTAGGAGCATGCGCTTAATACTTTGCTTTGATAACTTGTAGATTTTTGCAATAAGTATGTGAGTTCTTTATGACTAATGTTGAGTCCATGGATTATACGCACTCTCACCCTTCCACCATTGCAAGCCTCTCTAGTACCGCGCAACTTTCGTCGGTACCATAAACCCACCATATACCTTCCTCAAAATAGCCACCATACCTACCTATTATGGCATTTCCATAGCCATTCCGAGATATATTGCCATGCAACTTTCCACTATTCCGTTATTATGACATGCTTCATCATTGTCATATTGCTTGCATGATCATGTAGTTGACATCGTATTTGTGGCAAAGCCACCGTTCATAATTCTTCATACATGTCACTCACGCATCATTGCACATTCCGGTACACCGTCGGAGGCATTCATATGGAGTCATATTTTGTTCTAAGTATTGAGTTGTACGTAAAAAGTAGTATGATGATCATCATTATTAGAGTATTGTCCCAGTGAGGAAAGGTTGATGGAGACTATGATTCCCCCACAAGTCGGGATGAGACTCCGGACGAAAAAAAAGAAGAAAAAGAAAAGAGAAAGGCCATAAAAAAGAAGGCCCAAAAAATGAGAGAAAAAGAGAGAAGGGACAATGTTACTATCCTTTTTCCACACTTGTGCTTCAAAGTAGCACCATGATCCTCATGATAGAGAGTCTCCTATGTTGTCACTTTCATATACTAGTGGGAATCTTTCATTATAGAACTTGGCTCGTATATTCCAATGATGGGTTTCCTCAAAATGCCCTAGGTCTTCATGAGCAAGCGAGTTGGATGCACACCCACTAGTTTCTTTTGTTGAGCTTTCATACACTTATAGCTCTAGTGTATCTGTTGCATGGAAATCCTTACTCACTCACATTGATAACTTTCTTTGGCCATGTTATTTTGAGAAGACATGATTGCTTAGTTAGTATGCTTGAAGTATTATTATTTTTATGTCAATGTTAAACTTTTATCTTGAATCTTATGGATCTGAACATTCATGCCACAATAAAGAAAAATTACATTGAGAAATATGTTAGAAAACATTCCATATCAAAAATTATTCTTTTATCAGTTACGTACTCGAGGACGAGAAGGAATTAAGCTTGGGGATGCTTGATACGTCTCCAACGAATCTATAATTTTTGATTGCTCCATGATATTATATTATCTATTTTGTATGTTAATGGGCTTTACTTTACACTTTTATATCATTTTTGGGATTAACCTACTAATCGGAGGCCTAGCCCAAATTGCTGTTTTTTGCCTATTTTAGGGTTTCGAAGAAAAGGAATATCAAACGGAGTCCAAACGGAATGAAACCTTCGGGAACGTGATTTTTTCAACAAACGTGAGCCAAGAGACTTGGAGTGGCCGTCAAGAAACAAGGGAGGAAGGCACGAGGCAGGGGGGCACGCCTACCCCCCTAGGCGCGCCCTCCACCCTTGTGGGCCCTCCGTTGCTCCACCGACGTACTTCTTCCTCCTATATATATCCACGTACCCCCCAAACATCCAGGAGCACCACGAAAAACCTAATTCCACCACCGCAACCTTCTGTACTCGAGAGATCCCATCTCGGGGCCTTTTCTGGAGCTCCACCAGAGGGGGCATTGATCATGGAGGGCCTCTACATCAACTCCATGGCCTCTCAGCTGATGTGTGAGTAGTTTACTTCAGACCTACGGGTCCATAGTTATTAGCTAGATGGCTTCTTCTCTCTCTTTGGATCTCAATGCAAAGTTCTCCTTGATTTTCTTGGAGATCTATTCGATGTAATCTTCTTTTGCGGTGTGTTTGTCGAGATCCGATGAATTGTGGGTTTATGATCCAGATTATCTATGAACAATATTTGATTCTTCTCTGAATTCTTTTATGTATGATTGCTTTATCTTTGCAAGTCTCTTCGAATTATCAGTTTGGTTTGGCCTACTAGATTGATCTTTCTTGCAATGGGAGAAGTGCTTAGCTTTGGGTTCAATCTTGCGGTGATCGATCCCAGTGGGAGAAAGGGAACCGATACGTATTGTATTGTTGCCATCGAGGATAAAAAGATGGGGTTTATATCATATTGCATGAGTTTATCCCTCTATATCATGTCATCTTCCTTGAAGCATTTCTCTGTTCTCTTGAACTTAATACTCCAGATGCATGCTGGATAGCGGTCAATGTGTGGAGTAATAGTAGTAGATGCAGAATCGTTTTGGTCTACTTGTCTCGGACGTGATGCCTATATACATGATCATACCTAGACATTCTCATAACTATGCTCATGAGTGATAAGACACCAGATAAGACACTAGGAAAAGGGCTATAGATAATATGGACACTAATGGCGCACGTGTGCCATGCTACTTGATGATAACTATGCCCATCAAGCATACATGATGCCATCTAATACTCATGATCATACCTAGATATTCCCATGTATATAGGTATGGACACTAATGGCGCACGTGCACTAATGGCGCCATGATAACTATGCTCATGATCATACCTAGATATTCTCATAACTATGCTCATATGTGCGACATGATGCTTGATGAGTATAAGACACTAGGAAAAGGGCTATAGATTATATGGACACTAATGGCGCACCATGTATGTGGTGCGCCATTAGTAATATATTACTAATGGCGCACCTGGTGTGTGGTGCGCCATTAGTAGTTTTGAAAAAAATATAAAAAAATTGTTACTAATGGTGCACCATGGGATAGTGCGCCATTACTAGTTGACACAGTAATGGCGCACCACACCCACCGTGCGCCATTAGAAGTTTTGAAAAAAAATTAAAAAAAAATTAGTAATGGCGTACCAGTGGACAGTGCGCCATTACTAGTTAAAACTAGTAATGGCGCACTGTCCACTGGTGCGCCATTACTAAGTTTTCTTCAAAAAAAATCATTTTTTTTTATTTTTTTCAAAACTAGTAATGGCGCACCGCGGGTGTGGT
>NC_041384.1:82899846-82912368 GCF_002162155.2 Triticum dicoccoides
AAATAAAGAAAATAAGTTTCCCATGTGATATGTGGTCTACTTGGGAAAATTTACAAATATGAATTTTGACTTTATTTGCAAAATCTCTCTGGAATTTGTAAAATGGGCATAACTTTTGCATACGAACTCAGATTAAATAGTTTTTTATATGAAAAATCATCTACTTGAAAAGTTACATCCGAATTTAACAGATAAAAATCCCCAAAAACATTTTCAAAATCCCCAAAAGCCTAACAGAAAAAAAGTTACGGGGCTTTTAAGATCTAGATGGAAAATATGGAAAAAGTTTCAAACTTACTAGTGGCGCACCGTTTGACAGGTGCGCCACTAGTAACAGAAAAAAAATTTGGTTTCGAAAAAAATCGATTTTTTTTTCAAAATATGATACGTAATATGACCGGGAAGTTTGAAATATTTTTTCAAAATTTCATCATACTCATGAACATGAACCAAGTCCTAGACATCAACAAGGTTTAATAGGATTGATATGATTGATAAATCAACAAGTGCCTGTGAAGTGAGATGGTGCTGGGGTTGGATAGAACTGCGAAGTTAAGCGTGCTCGAGCTGGAGTAGTGTGAGGATGGGTGACCTTCCCAAAAGTTGTACCATAGAGTACGATTTGACTTGATATTAAGCATATTGACCAGAGATTAAGCCATAGTGACCTGAGATTAAGAAAAAAAGAAAAAAATTAAAAAAATTGAATTTTTTTTTAAAAAAAATCTGATTTTCTTAAAAAATGTTACTAATGGCGCACTTCTATGTGGTGCGCCATTAGTATACCAGATACTAATGGCGCACCAGTGGTGCGCCATTAGTAAAAAATTCTAATGGCGTGGTGCTAATGGCGCACCTGTATTGCTCCATTACTAGCACCCCTTTTCCTAGTAGTGTCACTACTCTACCCTTACTACCACTACTTGCCTCTATGGCTTCGTCATTGTTGATTATTACTCGAGATATACATGGGTACACATAATCCTCTATAAGAATGAAGTGCAGGATGTCTTCAGAAGATTCGCAAATCATGCCATGACCAACTATGGCATTAAGATCAAGCACATCAAAAAGCGACAACGGCACAGAATTCAAGAACACCGGCCTAAACACCTATCTTGATACATTGGGCATCACTCATGAGTTCTCAGCTCCATACACACCTCAGTAGAATGGCATCGTGGAGCGCAAGAATAGAACCCTCATTGAGATGGCACGGACGATGCTTGATGAGTATATACAAGACACCAAGGAAGTTCTTTCCTGAAGCTATTGATACTGCGTGCCATGTCATCAACTATGTTTATCTTCACAACCTTTTGAAGAAGACATCATATGAGCTACTCACTAGTAAGAAGACAAATGTCAGCTACTTCAGAGTATTTGGTGCTAGGTGCTGGATCAAGGATCCGCATCACACTTCAAAATTTGCACCGAAAGCACATGAAGGTTTTATGCTTGGATACGGAAAGGATTCACATCCTATAGATTCTTCAACCTCTTTCAATATAAAGTGGTTGAAACTATGGATGTGTGGTTCAATGAGACTAATGGCTCGCAAAGAGAGCACCTGCCAAATGTGCTAGATGAAGTCTCACCAAGTGAATCCATCATGCTTATGGGTACTGGAGAAATCATACCTTCGGAAGCTCAGGCTGAAGAAGAACTCATCATTTGTGCACCTAATCAACCCGAAGACACTGCTCAGCCTAAAGTCAATGCTGATGATGAAGACAATGATCAGCAAGAGCAAAGTCTTCGTCCAGTTCATCCTCGTGTTGCAAATGAAGTGCAGATTGAGAAGATAATCGATAGCATCAATGCACTTGGTCTACCCACTCGTTCAAGAGAAACACAGCTAGCAAATTTCTGTGGGCACTTTGCATTTGTCTCTATATCTGAACCCAAGAAAGTTGCTGAAGCCTTCATGGAACCTGAATGGATTCAAGCAATGCAAGAAGAGCTTCAACAGTTCGAGCTGAACAATGTGTCACTACTAGGGAAAGCCCTAGCAGTAGAGCTGGTTTTGTGCTCACTAGTAGCGCGGGTAGGCGCGCTACTAATAAGGCGCTACAACTATTTCTCAGCAATAACACGTGCCCGCACGCGCTACTGCTAGGACAAATAGTTGTAGCGTTTGTTCACTCCCACGCTACTGCTAAGGTAACTACTGGCAGCGTGTTTTCTCTCCATCGCTACTAGTATTCTTTTTTTATTTTTTTATTTTTAGTGTATTTATGCGCCATCGTACAAATATTGGTACAATACCAATTATGAGGTTTACATCATTATGTCCATAACAGTGTGTCAAATGAAGGTGGATTAGGTTCAAGTGGAGGCAATATGTGGTGCATGTCAAAAGTATACTACTAATCCAAACTTGATCTAGTTTGGACTAGTAGTACTTTTGATGTGCACCACATGTTGCCTCCACTTGAATCTAATCCACCAGCACAAGCTATTTAGTCATCATGATAGTCATTACCACCAACAGTATTTATTTAATCACCACTAACACTAGCTAATAATAATCATCATAGTCATTACCACCAACACTAGCTATTTTATCATCATAGTAATAGTGTAGCACATCATCATCCTCAAACTCATTTCTAGCTAGCTAATCACTCTTGCTGCTCTCTCTTAGGTAAAATAACATAAAACATGTGTAGCTCTCCTCCTTGATCAAGTTGGAGCATGCAGATGAACCTGTCTCCTAATCGTGGGTAGTGCATCTGTTTCCTGCCCCCTAGTACTTCTATGTGCTTCTCCATCACACATTTGGTCCAGTCTTGCACTATTAAGCATCCGTCGCTAATCTTGAATGCACTAAAGTAATCTGTAGGATATCTTGGCCGTAAGCTAATAACACTCATGGTACCTTTAGTCTCGATCCCATAAGGCACAACATTCATCGGGAGTCCCTGTTGAAGAACATCGTACGGTAACATACTTAGCAATGAGGTTTAGCTTCAAAAATAATGTATGGAAAAGATGCACAGAGGACAAATAGTAAAAATCTTACCATCCTTCCTAAATAGATGTGACAGTAGTTCATTACAAACACTATTGGTCGCACGTTTTCAGTACTAACATTTCTACGTGCAGGAAGAAAATTTGTCTTGACAGTATCAAGATCCTCAAGCCATGAAACATAATGACTTAGCTCCTCGCAGTTTAGTTCAGCCTCGGGACAGTAGTAGGTCCTGTCTACCAAGCGCTGGACATGTTTGCTTGCACCGAAATAAGCTGACAATACAAATTAGTTGTCAACTATTTTTGAATAAACAATATCGAAGACATAAATATGGTTGAGAAACTTACATAATGGTATAACTGGAGGCATCTGCACATCGACCCAGATGTCGGTATTACCTTCAATATCATCTTCCGGACGAATATCAAAGGTGATAACCATATCAGGCTCAAATGCATAAGTCTTGCATAGTGCTCGCCATGTTTTGCATCCATAATAGGTGTAGTTGTCTGAATTGTATAATTTTGTGTGGAAAATATAACCATGCTCCGTCTTCAAGTAAACTTTCTTTTCCTCCACAGTACGACTGAAACCTATCTTATCCAATACAAAAACTCTTGCATGGCAGGGGATACGCTAGTAGAATAGTAAAAAAATACTTGTCATGCTTAATGTCATGCTTAAATTATAAGTTGAAGCAAATGAAGCAAATGTCATGCTTAATTACGAAAAAAGACTTGTCGTTGTGACTTACTATATCCACTTCGAAGTTCTCGTCCAGCTTGATGCTGAAGCGCCTATCATCATCTAGGAAGATTCCGTCGCACATGTCGCGCTCGTCTTCGCAGTATTTGCAAATACCGAAATCCTTTTCTTTGTCAGACATTTCCTATGTTCATTGTTAAAACATTAATTGAAAATCGATCGAAGACAACTACCAGGATACTCAACACACAAATCCGGGGCACTCGATATTTCCTACATATTCTGGCACAAGTCATGCCAAAATTCACGGAAAAATCTGGCATGACCTTTGCTAAAATAGGACATATCGAGTGCCTGAAATTTGTCGGAACGGAAATGAATCAACACTCGGGCAAAACATAGGCCACTCGGAGGTGTAACCTGCAAACATGACCGGCCACTTGGGCAAGCACATATCCTATTTGAGCAACACAAGATATACATTTCAAAATATCTTATAGGACTCAAATTATCATGCATTCAATAAGCAAAAGTAAATCATCTCATGCGTCCGTACATCGTCATACATATAGTGTCATACATCCCGAATAGTGTCATACATATAACATCACTAATACAACTAAAACCCTAGCACATGACGGGTATCGGCGTGGGCGGTGGACACCTACAGAGAAGGAACCATCATGGAATCATAGCTCCAGTGAGATCCTTGGAGAACCTGCCAGGTATTGGAGAACATGTGCTCCAACGCAAACAAGTAGCGACGAACATGCGCGTCCTCCTCACTAACACGGTGACGCACCACCTCCGTGGGGTCCTCGAGCCTCTGGACCATCACTGGCCCACGCGACCGCCACCAAAGAAGGTTCGGGTCAACGACAGGCTGGCTCCTCACCAACCTGCGCCCCCCCACTAGGTAGCACCTCCCAGTACCACCCCGGTGGAGCCCAGTCCCGGACATGGCCCATCTGGTCAAGCAGGTGTCGTCCTCCGCCGACTCGACGACGAGGATGCGGGAAAGGCATCGTCCACGTCGATGCGGGAAAAATTGCTTTAACTAAAAAAATAGCAACAAGTTCTTACTAAGTAGTTCTATTAATTCAACTAGTTCTTATTAAAATTAAACTTACTATAAATAAAAATAAACTAGTACCTAGTTCTTACTAACTAATTACTACCTAGGAACTACTGCCCTAATTACCATCTAATTTGATGAAGCTAGGGGTGGAAAGTGGTAGCGGATATTCCAATTATCCAACTATAAAGTGGAATAAGTGGTCAAATTTTACTTGTTTTATGATTCATCTTAGAAATTTGATTCGTTTCCACCCTTACATGAACCTTAACTCATTTGAGCCGCATCCGCATCCGATTAGTTTCCACCCTTACATGAACCCTAACTAATTTGATGCAACTAAAATATAAAGAAACCCTAGGCAGTGGTAGGGGAGAGGGAGGAGCAGGCGTGCTCACCTCGGGTGCCTGCGACGAGGGAGGGGCAGGCGGCGTCGAGGTCGTGGTCGGGGGCGGCGTCCGGGGCGGCGTTGAGGTCGGGGGCGGGGGCAGCATTGAATCTGGGGTCGGGGGCAGCGTACAAGGTGTGCAAAGAGCGTGCGGCGACCGACGGGCGACAGCGGCAGCGAGAGTAGAGAGCTGGATTTGGGGGAAGTTGCCGTGGGGAAGGACGGACCCCGTGGTTAAGTCAGAAGTAGCAGTAGCGCGTTCCAGAAAGCGCGCTACTGCTACGTTAGCTACAACGCGTTCTAGGATACACGCTACTGCTACTCCTTTCTCTTTTTTCCCTTTTTCATTTAGTTTTCTTCACATTTAACTTTTTTCCTTTCACCTTATTCTATTTCTTTCATTTTCAATTACCTTTCTATTTGCTTTCCATTTAATTTTATATCCTTTAGCAGTAGCGAGTTTAGATTAAAACGCGCTGCTACAAAGAAAGTAGCGGTAGCGCTGTTCGATATAGGTCGCTACTACTATGTGTAGCCTATCGGCTAAGCCATGGGAATTTTAGTAGTAACATGTTTAGAACAAGACGCGCTACTGCTAAAACTTTATCTGCAGCGCCGTTTGCACTGGCGCGCTACTGCTACTTAGCACCAGCGTGCTTCTTTGACCCGCGCTACTGCTAAAGTTCTGTGTATAAGGCTTTCCCTAGTAGTGTGTGGGAACTGGTTAAGCGTCCTGATCCTCCCAAGCACAATTCATTGGCACCAAATGGATCTACTACAACAAACAAGACGAGCATGGTCAAGTTTTCTAAACAAGGCTCGTCTTGTTGCTCAAGGTTACACTCAAGTACAAGGGATTGACTTCTATGAAACATTTGCTCCCGTGGCTAGGCTTGAAGCCATTCGCATGCTGCTGGCCTATGCCAACCATCACAACATTCTTCTGTACCAAATGGATGTGAAGAGTGCCTTCCTGAACGGAAAAATTGAAGAAGAACTGTATGTTGCACAACCACCTGGTTTTGAAGACCCAAAGCGTCCTAACTTGGTATACAAGCTCAACAAGGCATTGTATTGCCTCAAACAAGCCCCTCGTGCTTGGTATGACACACTCAAAGACTTCCTGAAGAGCAAAGGCTTCAAACCTAGTTCCCTGGATCCCACACTCTTCACGAAGACATATGATAGATAATTGTTTATATGCCAAATCTATGTGGATGACATTATCTTCGGCTGCACAGACAAGAAATATAGTGATGAGTTTGGACACATGATGCAAGATAAATATCAAATGTCCATGTTCGGTTAGCTTAAATTCTTCCTCGGTCTTCAAATCCATCAGCAGAGCAACAACATCTTCATATCACAAGAAAAATACCTCAAAGATTTCCTAAAGAAGTTTGGAATGCAAGACTGCAAAGGATACACGACGCCAATGCCAACCAAAAGTCATCTAGGCCCCGATGACAATGGTAAAGAGTTCGATCAAAAGGTATACCGCTCCATGATTGGTTCTTTACTCTATTTATGTGCATCTAGGCCAGATATAATGCTTAGCGTTTGCATGTGTGCCCTATTCCAAGCGGCACCAAAGGAATCGCATCACTTAGCTGTGAAGCGAATTCTTTGATATTTGGCTTACACCCCAACACTAGGATTATGGTATCCAAAGGTCTTAGAGTTTGATCTAGTTGGATTCTCAGATGCTGATTATGTTGGTGACAAGGTTGATTGCAAGTCCACATCGGGCACATGTCACTTTCTTGGACGATCTCTTGTCTGTTGGTCTTCAAATAAGGAGAACTGTGTAACTCTCTCCACTGCTGAATCTGAATACATTGATGCTGGACCTTGCTACGCTGAGCTTCTAATGATGAAGCAAAATCTCAAGGACTATGTCATCCATTTGAAGCATGTGCCACTCTAATGCGACAATGAAAGCGCCATCAAGATTGCCAACAACCCAGATTAGCACTCGAAGACAAAGTACATTCAGATCCGTCATCACTTTCTCAGAGATCATGTCATGAAGGAGGATATAGACATTATTCACGTCAACACTGAAGAGCAATTGGCAGATATCTTCACAAAGTCCCTGGATGAGAAAAGGTTTTGCAAGTTGCGGTGTGAGCTAAATATCTTAGAATCCTCGAATGTCCTGTAGTTGGACACACATCCTAACGCTTATACATGTTGATGACTTAGTTGTGCACCACACAAAGTACTGTATATCTTCAATCAATGAAGACATACACTCTAAGTGTGAATACATTAACATGGAATTTGACTCCGGAGTGCCACGATAATTGTGCGCCGTGTCTAGGTCTAATACTTCCTGTAAGTGCATCTAGTGCCACCCCTAGTTGGTTTTGGAGTATTGACAACAAACCTGGTTGAGGGACTAATGTGTTTTTGAGAATTGCAGGATAACATAGGTAGTAGTCCCTCACTGATTCGGTTTACCTACTGGAGATGACCCCTAAAAATGTATGAAGACATTGAAGACAAAGGTGGTATGTGAAGGTATTCACATTGAAGTCTATGACAAGAGAAGACATTTTGTGAAGACTATGGATCACGAAGACTTAGTTCTTTCGTTGTTTCATTTTCTTCTTTGTTGAGTCATAGGAACCACCGTACTGTTAAGTGGGGTCCAAGTGAACCAGTCAGAATGACTGAAGTGATGCTTAACCAAAATCCTATGTCTTCGAGCGAAGACAATGAGAGCAAATTTTATCCAGAGATGGATAAGTCAGCTTTTCTTGTAGCTCAAGTAAAGTTGTTGTGTGTGTTTGAAATCTGACCATTGGAACACGTGTCAGTTCCTTAGTGACCCAGGGTCATTTCGGACAAATCAGGTCGGGTTGCCTAGTGGCTATAAATAGCCCACCCCTACACCATAAATTGGTTGGCTGCTTAGAGTTAGTGCATGACTTTCGTCGTTTGAGAGCAACCCACCTCGAAGCCTTTAAGAGAGAAATCCTTGTGAGGACAAAGCCCTAAACACCCAGAGCCAAAGAGTGTTAGGCATCACTGAAGTCTTCCTGTCTGTGTGATCTGAAGACATATTACACTTGAGGGCTATGAATCCTCCAGCCGGTTAGGCATCGCGTTCTGAGCATCCAAGAGTCATTGTGGATCGCCGGTGAACAAAGTCTGTGAAGGTTTGGAAGTCTACCTTGAAGACTTACCAGAGTAATTGGGCGAGGACTGGGTCTCCTTAGCTCAAGGGAAATAAGGTGAATACACGGTCTTCTGAGTTAAATCTCAGCCTCCCTAACCAGACGTACAGTTGTCACAGCAACTGGAACTGGTCCAACAAATCATTGTCTTCAACGAGCAACTGGTTCTATCCTTTACATCTCTTTATTTACAATTGGTCCTTGTGAAGTCATTGCCTGTTTGCATTATCTTTTGTCTTCACTGAGTGACTGCTTGTTCTGATTGGCTTCATACTATCTTCCATCCTAATCTATACTGCCTAGCTGCTATTAGTATTTGTGCTTTCATTTCATTGAATACTTGACTATGGCTTGCTTAGTGTAGTCTACCTTCCGCTACATTGTAATACGTTTATTTCTATCGTCTGTCTTCGAAACTTCCTGGTTTTGAAGACTTTCATAAAAATCGCCTATTCACCCCCCCCCTCTAGTCGATCACTAGCACTTTCAATTGGTATCGGAGCAAGGTACTCCCTTGTTCTGTGTGATTCGGTTTAACCACCCGGAGTTTTAGCTATGTCGACTGCAGGGATAATCAAAGTCTCTGCTGCGTGCCCCGTCTTCAATGGAACTGAATATCTCTACTAGAAGAATAAGATGTGCATGCATCTTGAAACCATTGATGTCGACCTCTGGTATGTCATCAAGAATGGCGTCCCCAAGGCTGGTGAAGGTGTCACCGCTGTTGATGTCAAGAAATTCGTTCAACTGGACTCCACTGCCAAGAACATCATCTGTGGTCATTTGACGAAAGGGCAGTATGGCCGTGTGATTGCTTTGGAAACATCTAAGCTAGTCTGGGACTGGCTCTCCAAGGTCAACGAATGCATCTCAACCCAGAGAGATCAAAGAATTAGTGTCCTTCACAACCTCTTCAACTTCTTCAAGAGAAACAACAATGAGAATCTTCAGCTCACGTTTGATCGACTCACTGACATCACAAATGAGCTTCAATGTAACACCCTCGATGCGACGATATCTCCCACGTGTCGAGGCACGACTTAGAGGCATAATCGCATTGAAGGCATATGTCGCAAGTTAGGCAATCTTCACAACATCCCATGTAATATAAATCATAAAGGGGAGATAACATAGTTGGCTTACACTCGCCACGTCAATCAAGTACATAAATAACATTACATCAACCAAACACTCATGGCCCGACTACGGTGCCAAAATAAAAGATAACTCAACAAGCGACACGGTCCCGATCACCCCCAACTGGGCACCACTACTGATCATCAGGAAAGGAAACATAGTAACGTTGAGAGTCCTCGTCGAACTCCCACTTGAGCTCAAACGCGTCTCCTGGAGCGGAATCATCAGGCCCTGCATCTGGTGTAATAGTAATCTATGAGCCACAGGGACTCAGCAATCTCGCACCCTCGCGATCAAGACTAGTTAAGCTTATAGGTAAGTCAAGCTAAAATATGTGGAGCTGCAGCAAGCGACTAGCAAAATATAGTGGCTAACTTATTCGCAAAAGAGAGCGAGAAGAGGAGGCAAAGCGCGAGCGAGGAACTAGAGAGCAACCTGCGCAAACATTACTCCAACACTGTGTCCGCTTCCCGGACTCCGCCGAGAAGAGGCCATCACGGTAACACACTGAGTTGATTCATTTTAATTAATTTAAGGTTCAAGTTATCTACAACCGGACATTAACAAATTCCCATCTGCCCATAACCGCGGGCACGGCTTTCGAAAGTTCAATACCCTGCAGGGGAGTCCCAACTTAGCCCATAACAAGCTCTCACGGTCAACCAAGGAATAGACCTCCTCCCAAGACGTTCCGATCAGACTCGGTATCTCGGTTCTTCAAGACAACTCCGACAATGGTAAAACAAGTCCAGCAACATGTGACACCCCAAAATTTTGGCCTTGTTTTATTAAATTAAAAAAAAATTCAGGAATTAAAACTTTGGATTTCTGAGCTCCATTTTGATTTTTTTAAAATCATTTCCTTCCCTGTTTTGATGAGTTTTTCCCAAAGAGAAAACTTTTCAAATATGTTATTGGACTTGTTTAACCTCTCAAGAAAAACTTTCCTTTTATCAGTATAACTAATTAACTAACTTAATTGCTTGATCTTTACTTTCTTGAAAATAGTTTTTCAAGGTTAAATGGCCATATTTGAACTACAACCATTTGATAGATTCACTTAAAATTTCCACAAAAATTTGGAGATGTCATGTGATGTTTTTAAATCACTTTTATGCAAAAATATATTTCATTCACTAAATATTTTGAGCCCTACTCTCAATTTTTCTTCTCTGGTCCAGAGTGCATTTTGCACTACAACCTATTTGAGTATTCATTTAAAACTTCTACCAAAATTAAGGGAGGTCAGTAGGAGCCTGTTATCCCTCTTTGTGCAAAAAACTAATTATGTTCTTTGAAAAATTTGAGTGAATCAACCTCATTTCCATTCTGGACCAACTTGAGGATTTGTACAGCAACCACCATTTTAGTTGCTCCTATACCCTTAACTATTTCTCCTACTTGTAGTCCCCCATGTTAAACCCTTAAGTCCAGGAGCATGCACCATTTAGATCTTTTTTGGTTCATGGAATAATGTCATTTATTTCCTGTCCAGAATTGAAGTTTTGTAAAACTTGCACTAACAAGTTTCTTCTTTTGTCCAACTAACATCACCACTCTCTCTTTCATCCACAGAGACACTGATCTGGAGATTTTAGCCACTCCAAGAAATACCTAAGTGCCCTTGGCATTTTGTCAAACACATGGTATGCATGGCCAGTTTTGACATGTTTTTGTCTTGCATTGTGACCTTGCACCTCTGATCAAACCAGCATGTCCACTAGACTCCCCGTTCCTCCTAACCTAGGTCTGTTAGTTGCCAGTCTCAACCAAGCTCTGTAGCATGCTCTGGCATTTTGTCGAGCACACCCAATGCGTGCACTGGACGCGCCCGGAGCGCACGTATTGCAGCCGCGCGCCCGAGCCGACACGCTGGCCCCCACGGCTTTGGCCCGCTCTGCAGAACCTTGCCGCGCACTCCCTTTCTCTCCGCTACACGCCAAGCAGCCCCCGCCGCGCCCGGCAGGCCAAGCGCTAGCCGCCGCCACCGCCCAATAGCCCTGCGCCGTTCAGCGCCGCCCAAGCCTCGCCCGCTCGCCACCTGGCCCTTGGAGCAGTGCGAGCTCATCCGCAAGCGTGTCTACTAGCCCTCGTCGCCGCCACGTCGCCCTAGCTACAGAACGTCGGTTCGCCGGATAGCTTATCCACGGCCGCCGCGGAACCGCCTTGCCACGCTATAAAAGGGAAGCACCGAGCGTCTCCAAGCCCTCAGGTAGCCTCATGCCGTCTCACTAGCGCCCCCATCGTCACCAATTGGAAGGGAGCAGGTCTTCTTCAACCTCTCCGGTCAGTTCGGCCACCGCCGCCTCCCGGCTCCATTCGGCGCAACCAGAGCTTCCCCCTCTCCGTTCTCTTCACCAGGAACCATCTCATCCTCCCGTGAACTCGTTCCCCTGCTTGATTTTGATCGGGAGCCATCGCCACCACAAACTCACTTTGTCACCGAAGCTTCCCTTCGCCGCGGAGCTCGCCGCCGGCGATTTACTCCTTCCCCAGCAACCCTTCGACCACCGGGAGAAACGCCCCAGCCGTGCGGATCCATCCCCACCCTCGGGGGCCCGCGAGGAACAGCCAAACGCCGGCGGCGATCGCCGGAGCCCCGCTCTGCTCAGGCAGAGGAGGGAGACGACGCACGGCGACTGGTCAAACCTGACCAGTGGGCCCCTGGACCCACTGTCAGCGACCCCGCGCCGTCCACGCTGGAGTAAGTGGAGGCGTCATACCCGTAATACGTCTTCTCTGCGCGAAAGCGTAATCTCTTCAAAACGTTTTCTTTTCTGTTTTAATTTAAAAACAGATATTGACCAGAACTTTGACTAGCTATAACTTTTTAAATATAAGTCCAAATGAGTTGATTCTTTTTCCTACCTTCTTCAAATTTGATCTAGTTTATTTTAAGATTTATTTAAAAAAAATTCAAACAACTTTTTGGTTCTGTTTTTGAAATATGTGTTAATTCAAATATATTTTCAAATAGGATTTTGGGGAAAGAGAAGAAAACTTTCAAAAGTTGGAGAGCACCCTGCCTTTCCACACATTGAAGGCAAGCATTCTGAAC
>NC_041384.1:82916944-82921304 GCF_002162155.2 Triticum dicoccoides
AAAGAAGCGATTGCTCGTCTTCGATCCGCAGTACCCTATGCCCGCGAACGAGGATATTATTACTTTCCAAGTCGTGCAGCACCCGGAGAAATAACGTCTTTTCCCGGTGGGCGGATTGAGAGAGACCCAGTTCTGGCCAACCTTATCCAGTACATCATTGCTCAAGAGCATTTAAACCAGCGAGTGATGGATTATCTCCAGAGCCTCGCAGATTTAAATCCTCAGATTGCCATCGGCAGACCACTGAGACCCGACCCGGAGAGACGCATACATCGACTGGTCAATCCACTTCCTCCAATAGAAGAGGAGTGTATTCCTTTACCAGAGACATTTTATCAGGACCACGTCCAGTTACCGTTTTCATTTTAGACGTCACTATTGTATTTGTTCCTTGCAGCATTTATTTATGTATGTGACTTATGCGTGATACCCTGAGTTTGTACGGCAAGTTAATTATTTGGCTTCTGCTCATGTGTGTAGTTTTGTTGTGGTTTACGCTCCTTTAAAGTAACTGTTTTCCCCTCGCGAAACCCTGGAGTGAGATTTTCTTTTCCCTGAGTTGCTACATCTACACTTTCTCACGACGTGGATTATTTAATTTCACTCAGCACCACGAGCAGACTCACAACCATAATCATACGGACACATACACTGTTTGCAAAACTTTGCAACGGTGTTACATCCAGCTAATCACCCCCTAACAACAGTTAGCACCCGGCATACTTCATCTACTCCTCATGATCACCACCACCACAGAGAGCCAACACCCGAGCCGCAGCATCGCGATACTCGTTGAAGATCATCGCGCACAGGAGCACAGAGAGCCCCAGTAGTGTCGCCAGCCCTCCGCATATCAGGATCACAAACCAGTCCGGCATCGCCTCCGCCATTAGAGCCTCGACTGAGCTTCTGTAAGCAGTAACGGAGAAATAAGGAGGAGGAGAAGTGAGGCCAGGTGTAAGGAGGAAGAGAGAGGCACCCCGGCCGTTTTTATAGCTCGAGCTCGGTGTACGGTGGGCGAAGTCCACCAACGCCGCTCGTCGCCGATCGCCGGTGTTCGGAGTCGAATCCACGAGCAGTGCCGATAGCGCACTGGCCCGCGAGGTGAGTGCACGCTGCACCAGCAGCTAGCACGCCGCGCACTACCACAGTACGGCCTAGATGCCCTACACACTAGGCGTCGCCGGTGGAGAAAGCGCGCGGGAGAGAGGAGGAAGAAAGGTCCAGAGGGAGAAGAAGAGGAGACTGACAGTGGACCCCGGGTCCACCTGTCAGCCAGAGAGAGCACTATGCTCTCGGGTGCGATCAGCGTATATCTGAATTTAGGAGTTATCCTAAATTTATATCCAGCGTAGAAATCGCCCGTTTTTGTCTCGGACCGTAGACTTTTCCGCGCAGCACCAGTTTTCACACGGTGGTTTTTCACCACTTATTGCCCTCTCACTGTAGCTACATCTTTATTGCGTAAATATTCTCTTAACACCGCTTTCAGCAAATCTCGAGGACGAGATTTTTCTTAAGGGGGATAGTATTGTGACACCCCAAAATTTTGGCCTTGTTTTATTAAATTAAATTTTTTTTTCAGGAATTAAAACTTTGGATTTTTGAGCTCCATTTTGATTTTTTTTTTAAAATCATTTCCTTCCCTGTTTTGATGAGTTTTTCCCAAAGAGAAAACTTTTCAAATATGTTATTGGACTTGTTTAACCTCTCAAGAAAAACTTTCCTTTTATCAGTATAACTAATTAACTAACTTAATTGCTTGATCTTTACTTTCTTGAAAAT
The DNA here is from genome assembly GCF_002162155.2 of Triticum dicoccoides. Taxonomy (NCBI): domain Eukaryota; kingdom Viridiplantae; phylum Streptophyta; class Magnoliopsida; order Poales; family Poaceae; genus Triticum; species Triticum dicoccoides. Next base: position 82,918,730 of record NC_041384.1, read on the forward strand.
AGTTTTTCAAGGTTAAATGGCCATATTTGAACTACAACCATTTGATAGATTCACTTAAAATTTCCACAAAAATTTGGAGATGTCATGTGATGTTTTTAAATCACTTTTATGCAAAAATATATTTCATTCACTAAATATTTTGAGCCCTACTCTCAATTTTTCTTCTCTGGTCCAGAGTGCATTTTGCACTACAACCTATTTGAGTATTCATTTAAAACTTCTACCAAAATTAAGGGAGGTCAGTAGGAGCCTGTTATCCCTCTTTGTGCAAAAAACTAATTATGTTCTTTGAAAAATTTGAGTGAATCAACCTCATTTCCATTCTGGACCAACTTGAGGATTTGTACAGCAACCACCATTTTAGTTGCTCCTATACCCTTAACTATTTCTCCTACTTGTAGTCCCCCATGTTAAACCCTTAAGTCCAGGAGCATGCACCATTTAGATCTTTTTTGGTTCATGGAATAATGTCATTTATTTCCTGTCCAGAATTGAAGTTTTGTAAAACTTGCACTAACAAGTTTCTTCTTTTGTCCAACTAACATCACCACTCTCTCTTTCATCCACAGAGACACTGATCTGGAGATTTTAGCCACTCCAAGAAATGCCTAAGTGCCCTTGGCATTTTGTCAAACACATGGTATGCATGGCCAGTTTTGACATGTTTTTGTCTTGCATTGTGACCTTGCACCTCTGATCAAACCAGCATGTCCACTAGACTCCCCGTTCCTCCTAACCTAGGTCTGTTAGTTGCCAGTCTCAACCAAGCTCTGTAGCATGCTCTGGCATTTTGTCGAGCACACCCAGTGCGTGCACTGGACGCGCCCGGAGCGCACGTATTGCAGCCGCGCGCCCGAGCCGACACGCTGGCCCCCACGGCTTTGGCCCGCTCTGCAGAACCTTGCCGCGCACTCCCTTTCTCTCCGCTACACGCCAAGCAGCCCCCGCGGCGCCCGGCAGGCCAAGCGCTAGCCGCCGCCACCGCCCAACAGCCCTGCGCCGTTCAGCGCCGCCCAAGCCTCGCCCGCTCGCCACCTGGCCCTTGGAGCAGTGCGAGCTCATCCGCAAGCGTGTCTGCTAGCCCTCGTCGCCGCCACGTCGCCCTAGCTACAGAACGTCGGTTCGCCGGAGAGCTTATCCACGGCCGCCGCGGAACCGCCTTGCCACGCTATAAAAGGGAAGCCCCGAGCGTCTCCAAGCCCTCAGGTAGCCTCATGCCGTCTCACTAGCGCCCCCATCGTCACCAATTGGAAGGGAGCAGGTCTTCTTCAACCTCTCCGGTCAGTTCGGCCACCGCCGCCTCCCGGCTCCATTCGGCGCAACCAGAGCTTCCCCCTCTCCGTTCTCTTCACCAGGAACCATCTCATCCTCCCGTGAACTCGTTCCCCTGCTTGATTTTGATCGGGAGCCATCGCCACCACAAACTCACTTTGTCACCGAAGCTTCCCTTCGCCGCAGAGCTCGCCGCCGGCGATTTACTCCTTCCCCAGCAACCCTTCGACCACCGGGAGAAACGCCCCAGCCGTGCGGATCCATCCCCACCCTCGGGGGCCCGCGAGGAACAGCCAAACGCCGGCGACGATCGCTGGAGCCCCGCTCTGCTCAGGCAGAGGAGGGAGACGACGCACGGCGACTGGTCAAACCTGACCAGTGGGCCCCTGGACCCACTGTCAGCGACCCCGCGCCGTCCACGCTGGAGTAAGTGGAGGCGTCATACCCGTAATACGTCTTCTCTGCGCGAAAGCGTAATCTCTTCAAAACGTTTTCTTTTCTGTTTTAATTTAAAAACAGATATTGACCAGAACTTTGACTAGCTATAACTTTTTAAATATAAGTCCAAATGAGTTGATTCTTTTTCCTACCTTCTTCAAATTTGATCTAGTTTATTTTAAGATTTATTTAAAAAAAATTTCAAACAACTTTTTGGTTCTGTTTTTGAAATATGTGTTTATTCAAATATATTTTCAAATAGGATTTTGGGGAAAGAGAAGAAAACTTTCAAAAGTTGGAGAGCACCCTGCCTTTCCACACATTGAAGGCAAGCATTCTGAACCCCGGCATAATAATTTTTGGAGTAATCATTGATGCATTTATAACACCACCGCTTTTCGAAGGACTTGTTATTTCATGTGATATGATCATATGCATGGGTGCATGTTATTGATTTCCATGCTGTTGGAAATGAACACACTCGTGATGATAATCATCCTCATGTGCCTTGCATGCATACCGGTAGGAACCGAGAAAACCTCTGCCTTGGGTAGGCATGAGTTTGTCGCCGGTCACCGTCGGGACGGTTATGTCCGGTATGGCATGGTAAGATATAATGAGTGTTGATTGTATTGGTTGAAATATATTCGTTATACTAATCATGCAGGGAATACTTAAACCTCCTGAGTCGACCGTAGATCGAGTCTTATTCCAGTAACCCCCATACTTGTTTCGTACTACCACTCGTCTCTACAGCAAGTAGAGTACGGTTCAGTAAGTTGACAACCTCTTTCTAGCACACACCGTACAGAGAGGCCATGGTGGAAGATACTGGTTGTAACTGGTAGGCAGGCCACCTGGTCCG
>NC_041384.1:82923257-82932800 GCF_002162155.2 Triticum dicoccoides
TGCACATTTACGGTAGGAGTCTAGCACCCGAGCGCCCCTACCGGTTCACCGGAAGAACAACTTCCTTTGAGCCACAAGCCATCCAGCTAGCCGCTCGAGAGGCTATAGTTCATCTCAGGCACTTGTCGCCCAGAGTTAACTGTCGCTCGTTCCACTACTACCCCAGACGAGAAGGGTATGGTAGACCACCCCAAGTCGCCAATGGAGACCACGAGACGGACCCCGCATTGTTGCACCTAGTGCGCTATGTAAGTGCACTAGAGGCACTGTTCGACCAGATCACCACTGATCTAATAGCAGCTCGTGGAGAGCTGGTTCGTCGAGCCCCGGCGAGAGAAGAAAACGAGCCCAACACCAACAACCCGGTCGTGCTGTTTGGACAACCAATCGAGACCCCGAGATCTGCCCCAGCCATCGGCCAAGGTGCTGCGATAACCCCAGAAGTGCTTCGTAGCATATTGGGAGCACACTCCAACGGGGTTGTGGCCAACAATCCCCGAAATGGTCATTCTCACTACCTCGACCCTGCAGTTCCTCCGGCATCTCCGACTAATCCCGGCAGAGAGACACGTGGAGAAGCCTCGACATCCGCCAGGCACGCCCGTTTAGACATAAACGAGGTAGACTGAGCCGTATGAGTAGTACCAAGTTTCAATGTATCCTCGCTTTGTAATCATGCGACCGCATATATTAATGCAGCCTGTCTTTGTGCCTCTGTTTTAATAATAGCCTTGCATGTTTGGTCAGCGCATAGCTGCATATTCTTTCGGGCACAACTACCAAAACCAGCCCGACAACAACCACAGTAACACATCTCTTTATGAGATATGTGTATCTCTGACACTGACCTGACCTTTGGATCCAAGCTGGCAAATTTATTACTTTTCGCCACGGTAAAACGATCCGGCTCCATTGCTATATAAAGGCCACCTTGTGACCTTACCCAGCAACCCTCACTTTGCGCACAACACTCACGCTTCTTCCTGTCATGCCGAACCCCAGCATTCATCTGAGAACCCCAGATGCAACCCCAGGTAGCTTTGTCAAATTATTGTGGGATTTTACCCGCAGTACCATGGGTTCTACCCAGCCACCCCAGTACGAGCTGTTCAAATCAAGGATCACCCCATCCACCTCGGAATATTGGGCAGCAGTACACATTCCTCCTGTAGACCCCAACCAAGATCCAATAGAAGTTTCCTTCGTGGGGAAATCTATGCCAACCCCACACTTGGCCATAGAAGCTGCTGCAAAAGAAGCGATTGCTCGTCTTCGATCCGCAGTACCCTATGCCCGCGAACGAGGATATTATTACTTTCCAAGTCGTGCAGCACCCGGAGAAATAACGTCTTTTCCCGGTGGGCGGATTGAGAGAGACCCAGTTCTGGCCAACCTTATCCAGTACATCATTGCTCAAGAGCATTTAAACCAGCGAGTGATGGATTATCTCCAGAGCCTCGCAGATTTAAATCCTCAGATTGCCATCGGCAGACCACTGAGACCCGACCCGGAGAGACGCATACATCGACTGGTCAATCCACTTCCTCCAATAGAAGAGGAGTGTATTCCTTTACCAGAGACATTTTATCAGGACCACGTCCAGTTACCGTTTTCATTTTAGACGTCACTATTGTATTTGTTCCTTGCAGCATTTATTTATGTATGTGACTTATGCGTGATACCCTGAGTTTGTACGGCAAGTTAATTATTTGGCTTCTGCTCATGTGTGTAGTTTTGTTGTGGTTTACGCTCCTTTAAAGTAACTGTTTTCCCCTCGCGAAACCCTGGAGTGAGATTTTCTTTTCCCTGAGTTGCTACATCTACACTTTCTCACGACGTGGATTATTTAATTTCACTCAGCACCACGAGCAGACTCACAACCATAATCATACGGACACATACACTGTTTGCAAAACTTTACAACGGTGTTACATCCAGCTAATCACCCCCTAACAACAGTTAGCACCCGGCATACTTCATCTACTCCTCATGATCACCACCACCACAGAGAGCCAACACCCGAGCCGCAGCATCGCGATACTCGTCGAAGATCATCGCGCACAGGAGCACAGAGAGCCCCAGTAGTGTCGCCAGCCCTCCGCATATCAGGATCACAAACCAGTCCGGCATCGCCTCCGCCATTAGAGCCTCGACCGAGCTTCTGTAAGCAGTAATGGAGAAATAAGGAGGAGGAGAAGTGAGGCCAGGTGTAAGGAGGAAGAGAGAGGCACCCCGGCCGTTTTTATAGCTCGAGCTCGGTGTACGGTGGGCGAAGTCCACCAACGCCGCTCGTCGCCGATCGCCGGTGTTCGGAGTCGAATCCACGAGCAGTGCCGATAGCGCACTGGCCCGCGAGGTGAGTGCACGCTGCACCAGCAGCTAGCACGCCGCGCACTACCACGGTACGGCCTAGATACCCTACACACTAGGCGTCGCCGGTGGAGAAAGCGCGCGGGAGAGAGGAGGAAGAAAGGTCCAGAGGGAGAAGAAGAGGAGACTGACAGTGGACCCCGGGTCCACCTGTCAGCCAGAGAGAGCACTATGCTCTCGGGTGCGATCAGCGTATATCTAAATTTAGGAGTTATCCTAAATTTATATCCAGCGTAGAAATCGCCCGTTTTTGTCTCGGACCGTAGACTTTTCCGCGCAGCACCAGTTTTCACACGGTGGTTTTTCACCACTTATTGCCCTCTCACTGTAGCTACATCTTTATTGCATAAATATTCTCTTAACACCGCTTTCAGCAAATCTCGAGGACGAGATTTTTCTTAAGGGGGATAGTATTGTGACACCCCAAAATTTTGGCCTTGTTTTATTAAATTAATTTTTTTTTCCAGGAATTAAAACTTTGGATTTCTGAGCTCCATTTTGATTTTTTTTTAAAATCATTTCCTTCCCTGTTTTGATGAGTTTTTCCCAAAGAAAAACTTTTCAAATATGTTATTGGACTTGTTTAACCTCTCAAGAAAAACTTTCCTTTTATCAGTATAACTAATTAACTAACTTAATTGCTTGATCTTTACTTTCTTGAAAATAGTTTTTCAAGGTTAAATGGCCATATTTGAACTACAACCATTTGATAGATTCACTTAAAATTTCCACAAAAATTTGGAGATGTCATGTGATGTTTTTAAATCACTTTTATGCAAAAATATATTTCATTCACTAAATATTTTGAGCCCTACTCTCAATTTTTCTTCTCTGGTCCAGAGTGCATTTTGCACTACAACCTATTTGAGTATTCATTTAAAACTTCTACCAAAATTAAGGGAGGTCAGTAGGAGCCTGTTATCCCTCTTTGTGCAAAAAACTAATTATGTTCTTTGAAAAATTTGAGTGAATCAACCTCATTTCCATTCTGGACCAACTTGAGGATTTGTACAGCAACCACCATTTTAGTTGCTCCTATACCCTTAACTATTTCTCCTACTTGTAGTCCCCCATGTTAAACCCTTAAGTCCAGGAGCATGCACCAATTAGATCATTTTTGGTTCATGGAATAATGTCATTTATTTCCTGTCCAGAATTGAAGTTTTGTAAAACTTGCACTAACAAGTTTCTTCTTTTGTCCAACTAACATCACCACTCTCTCTTTCATCCACAGAGACACTGATCTGGAGATTTTAGCCACTCCAAGAAATGCCTAAGTGCCCTTGGCATTTTGTTAAACACCTGGTATGCATGGCCAGTTTTGACATGTTTTTGTCTTGCATTGTGACCTTGCACCTCTGACCAAACCAGCATGTCCACTAGACTCCCCGTTCCTCCTAACCTAGGTCTGTTAATTGCCAGTCTCAGCCAAGCTCTGTAGCATGCTCTGGCATTTTGTCGAGCACACCCAGTGCATGCACTGGACGCGCCCGGAGCGCACGTATTGCAGCCGCGCGCCCGAGCCGACACGCTGGCCCCCACGGCTTTGGCCCGCTCTGCAGAACCTTGCCGCGCACTCCCTTTCTCTCCGCTACACGCCAAGCAGCCCCCGCCGCGCCCGGCAGGCCAAGCGCTAGCCGCCGCCGCCGCCCAACAGCCCTGCGCCGTTCAGCGCCGCCCAAGCCTCGCCCGCTCGCCACCTGGCCCTTGGAGCAGTGCGAGCTCATCCGCAAGCGTGTCTGCTAGCCCTCGTCGCCGCCATGTCGCCCTAGCTACAGAACATCGGTTCGCCGGAGAGCTTATCCACGGCCGCCGCGGAACCGCCTTGCCACGCTATAAAAGGGAAGCCCCGAGCGTCTCCAAGCCCTCAGGTAGCCTCATGCCGTCTCACTAGCGCCCCCATCGTCACCAATTGGAAGGGAGCAGGTCTTCTTCAACCTCTCCGGTCAGTTCGGCCACCGCCGCCTCCCGGCTCCATTCGGCGCAACCAGAGCTTCCCCCTCTCCGTTCTCTTCACCAGGAACCATCTCATCCTCCCGTGAACTCGTTCCCCTGCTTGATTTTGATCGGGAGCCATCGCCACCACAAACTCACTTTGTCACCGAAGCTTCCCTTCGCCGCGGAGCTCGCCGCCGGCGATTTACTCCTTCCCCAGCAACCCTCCGACCACCGGGAGAAACGCCCCAGCCGTGCGGATCCATCCCCACCCTCGGGGGCCCGCGAGGAACAGCCAAACGCCGGCGACGATCGCCGGAGCCCCGCTCCGCTCGGGCAGAGGAGGGAGACGACGCACGGCGACTGGTCAAACCTGACCAGTGGGCCCCTGGACCCACTGTCAGCGACCCCGCGCCGTCCACGCTGGAGTAAGTGGAGGCGTCATACCCGTAATACGTCTTCTCTGCGCGAAAGGGTAATCTCTTCAAAACGTTTTCTTTTCTGTTTTAATTTAAAAACAGATATTGACCAGAACTTTGACTAGCTATAACTTCTTAAATATAAGTCCAAATGAGTTGATTCTTTTTCCTACCTTCTTCAAATTTGATCTAGTTTATTTTAAGATTTATTTAAAAAAAATTCAAACAACTTTTTGGTTCTGTTTTTGAAATATGTGTTAATTCAAATATATTTTCAAATAGGATTTTGGGGAAAGAGAAGAAAACTTTCAAAAGTTGGAGAGCACCCTGCCTTTCCACACATTGAAGGCAAGCATTCTGAACCCCGGCATAATAATTTTTGGAGTAATCATTGATGCATTTATAACACCACCGCTTTTTGAAGGACTTGTTATTTCATGTGATATGATCATATGCATGGGTGCATGTTATTGATTTCCATGCTGTTGGAAATGAACACAGTCGTGATGATAATCATCCTCATGTGCCTTGCATGCATACGGGTAGGAACCGGGAAAACCTCTGCCTTGGGTAGGCATGTATTTGTCGCCGGTCACCGTCGGGACGGTTATGTCCGGTATGGCATGGTAAGATATAATGAGTGTTGATTGTATTGGTTGAAATATATTCGTTATACTAATCATGCAGGGAATACTTAAACCTCCTGAGTCGACCATAGATCGAGTCTTATTCCAGTAACCCCCATACTTGTTTCGTACTACCACTCGTCTCTACAGCAAGTAGAGTACGGTTCAGTAAGTTGACAACCTCTTTCTAGCACACACCGTACAGAGAGGCCATGGTGGAAGATACTGGTTGTAACTGGTAGGCAGGCCACCTAGTCCGGGAGCATGGGTGTTTCCGGTTGGGACCGAGAGGGGAGGCCACCCCTTAGAGCGCGCGATATAAATTTGATCCCATGCTACGCGAGGTTGTAGCCTCCCCACTTAGAGTTTGCTTAACAGGTGTCGTGGGTGATTCCAGACACGTGTGTGATAAGCTGGTGTGTGCAAGTTAGGTGTGTTTTCAACAAAAAGACCGTAGATGGAATTAGTCCCGATGGACTAAAGAAATCCGTTACTCGTGGGTAAAGAGTACACCCTCTGCAGAGAATAAATCTATTCGAATAGCCGTGTCCATGGTTAAGGATTACAGTCTGGGATGGGTCAAGTATCGGTCTTAGTGTCGGTCTTCGGAGGTGAAACTATTAATCCAGAAATGGAATTACTACTTGTGACTGGTGATAACTATGATTATTATTATTTGACTAACCCATGATATTATTGTTATTATCGTGTATCTCTGGGATGGTTCTACCTCCGGGATATTCACTTTGATTGTTTCTTTTAAAGCCCTTTATGAGGCGTCGCCCAGACGCCTGACTGTGGCATTTCTTTTAAAGCCCTTTATGAGGCGTCGCTCAGACGCCCGACTGTGGCATTTCTTTTAAAGCCCTTTATGTGGTGTCGCTCAGACGCCCGACTGCGGCTTTTCTTTTTTAAGTCCTTTATGTGGTGTCGCTCAGACGCCCGACTGCGGCTTTTCTTTTTAAGCCCTTTATGTGGTGTCGCTCAGACGCCCGACTGTGGCATTTCTTTTTAAGCCCTTTATGTGGTGTCGCTAAGACGCTCGACTGTGGCATTGCTGGTTATTCATTTTTCATAAATTTTAATACTACTATGTTATTGCAATTTTATAAATAACCACAGGCACGCATCAGAAATTTATTTACTATTTTCGACTGACGTCATGAGCATAAAATGTTTTCAGCACATCATTGTTATATTATACCTGTGTTCATAATGTTTGCGAGTACATTCAAAGTACTCACTGGCTTGTCCCTGGCTATTGTCTTGGCCATATTTTTCTGCACGGAGAGAAGCGACGCGATGCCAGCTCCGGAACCCACGCAATGGAGATAGCAGCCTCGCGAAGATAGGAATTTAACGTGGTCAGATGTTCCCGTGGGGAATGGAGTCCCATAGACACAGATGTTTCACAACCCGCTTCCGCCATCAATCACTAGAAACCATTGGTTGTACCCACAGGCCAGAATGGTCTTGTACTACATATTCTGTATTTTGCTTGGAATTTCTGTATCAAGTTGGAGCCTCATCAGCTAACAGTAATCCTGGGGCTGATGAGAACGACAGTCTTTTCTGGAAATTTATTACCCAGAAAACCGGTCGTGACACAACACCACCCGCTGTGCCGACAAATCCCGATAGGAGCTGCACATATCTCGTTCTCAGGGCACACCGGATAAGCTAAGCATACGGGAGCCAACGTAACCCAAGTTGCCAAGGGATGGCCCCGCACCGTGCTCTAGGTTGGACCAACACTCAGGGGAGCACTGGCCCGGGGGTGTTTAAAATAAGATGACCCTTGAGTCCGCGAAACCCAAGGGAAAAAGGCTAGGTGGCAAATGGTAAAACTAAGGTTGGGCATTGCTGGAGGAGTTTTATTCAAGGCGGACTATCAAGGGGTTCCCATTATAACCCAACCGCGTAAGGAACGTAAAATCCAGGAACATAACACCGATATGACGGAAACTAGGGCGGCAAGAGTGGAACAAAACACTAGGCGAGAGGCCGAGCCTTCCACCCTTTACCATGTATATAGATGCATTAAGATAACATGGCAAAATAATGATATCCCAACAAGTAAATAAATGTTCCAACAAGGAACGGCCTCCAATCTTCACCTGGAACTAGCAACGCTATAAGAGGGGCTGAGCAAAGCGGTAACATAGCCAATCAACGGTTTGCTAGGACATGGTGGGTCAGAGGCTTGACATGGCAATTTAGGAGGCTTGAATGCAAGTGGTAGGCATCGTAGCATTGGCATAGCAAAAGAGCGAGCAATCTAGCATGGAAAAGATAGTAGTGATTTCGAGGGTATGATCATCTTGCCTGCACATTTGTCAGAGTTGAGTGGATCCTCGAAAGCAAACTCAATGGGCTCCTCGTTAGCGAACTCGTCTCCCGGCTCTACCCAAACAAGACAAACAAACAAAAAGGGCAAAATCAACCACGTGCAAGGATCAAACAATATGATGCAATGATGATATGCTATGCGGGATGCGATGCGGGATGCAAAATGCAAGATATGACAGGAAATGCAAGAACCTGGCCTCACCTTGGAAATCCAAGTGTGCCGCTGGAAAGATGAGATGAAATCGCTTGAAAATGATATAAAGAACATCGGAATCGGAGTTACGGTTTGGAAATGGCAAGCGATTCAAATATGACACCGGTCTGCGATTTACAGCAAGTAGCCATCTAAATGCAATGAGATGAACATGCTACAACACTCAAACATGGCAAAAAAATACATGGCAGGGATGCATTCAAGGTGCTTAACAAAAGTCTAGCAGTGAGCTACGGCCAATTCATCCATTAACAGGTTCAAACAAGCATGGCAAAAATCCATATGGCAAACGGATCTCAGACTTAGTGAAATTAACACTTGTCTGGAATTTCAGATCAGGTAGCTCTCTTCGGAGCAACAGAACTATATGCTACAGGACCTGAAAATGACAAAGTAAAGCATGGTATGGAGCTACTAAAAGAGCTTAACAAAAGTCCCTTAGTGACCTTGAGCCAAAAGGGATCAGAAAATACAGTTGCAAGTATGTGAACATGGCAAAAACATAATCAGTTCTCAGACTTAGTGAAAACTGGCACATGCTGAAACATAACTCATGTAGGCATGTTTACGAGCTCGATGCACTCGTTACAGAGCAAGTATTGATAAGCTAAGCATACACCCATTAAGAACACACAAAATTCAAGCTAGACATGGCAAGAACAATAGCATTGCATGCACGGATCAACCACAACATCATCGGCAAAATTGCAAACAAGTTGACAATCTGCCCAGATTCACAAAGTAGCAAAAGTAGAGCTCGACTGACTCAAGTTAGGGTGCTCAATAAATGCAAACAAAGACATGGATGGATAGAGCACTACAAGATTAACAAAACATCCTTACTGATCATCCTCAAAAGAGGCACGGATCACTAGGAAACAACACGAACATATGACAACATGAGATAAACAGATCGAGGAAATGCTAAGTCCCTGAAATCAGAATTAACAAGTGCACCACTTTGCAAGCTTGTGCTAGCCACCACACACATCACAAAAATACATGGGTTGCACCTCTGGAAAGATGACAAAACCCTTAACAAAACATATGTAGAGCATCAGGGCATATCATGCACACAATAATCATGGCAAAAATGACAAAAAGCTAAATGGAGTAGCAGATCTGACGATTATCTCAAGTAGCCCTCTTCTAACGCCATTTCGGGCATCAAGATCAACTCAAATGAAAATGATGCAATGGAATGAAATGATGTACTCTCTGAGATGAACATTTTGATATGCTATGTGCCAAAAATGGAGCCACGGATGCGGAGTTATAGCATGATGAAGATGAACACATGGATCTGGGATTTCGGGACTTGGAAGAAAATTCAACCTCCGGGAAAAGTGGATCTCGCGGATCGGGACGGAGCGGTGCGGGGACGGGCGAGGGTGTTTGGATCAGGGACCGGTGGATCTAGTCCCGATCCGGATCCGGCCGGAATCTCGCCGGAGTTCACCGGGGAGGTGACCGGAGATTGTGGTGGAGACGATCGGCGAGCGAGGCGAGCGGGGCGGCGGCCGGAGCAACGCAGGGCGGCGGCGCGGCGAGCACCGGGCGGCGAGGCGGGCTGCGGCGGCCGGTGCGGAGGCGGGGGGGCGGCGATGACCGGGCGACGGGGCGGCGCGGT
>NC_041384.1:82933184-82940737 GCF_002162155.2 Triticum dicoccoides
GGCGGCGGCTGGCGGCGGAGGTGCCACGTGGCAGCCTGCCACTGGTGCAGGCGGGCGGCGGACGGTGTCCGGCCGGCACGGACGTGTCTGGCGCGGCACGGTGGATTTTTAGGGTTAGAGGAAGGGGAAGATCCGCGAATTTCACGAGGGGACTTTAAATAGAGGTAGAGGGAGCTAGGAGAGTCCAAATGAGGTGCAGTTTTCGGCCACGCGATCATGATCGAACGCTCTAGATGATGGAGCAGGTTTAGGTGGGTTTTGGGCCAAATTCGAGGGGCGTTGGGCTGCAACACACATGAGGCCTTTTCGGTCCCTCGGTTAACCGTTGGAGTATCAAACGAAGTCCAAATGGTACGAAACTTGACAGGCAGTCTACCGGTAGTAAACCAAGGCCGCTTGGCAAGTCTCGGTCCAATTCGGAAATGTTTAATCCCCACACGCGAAAGAAAGGTAGAATTGACCACCGGAGGAGAACGAAGCGCCGGAATGCAAAACGGACAACGGGGAAAATGCTCGAATGCATGAGACGAACACGTATGAAAATGCAATGCACATGATGACATGATATGAGATGCATGACAATGACAACAACACACGGAGACAAAGACCCGAACCCGAGAAAATAAAATAACTTAACGCCGAAACGGCAAGAGTTGGAGAACAAATTGGGAAAGTTACATTCGGGGTGTTACAACACTCCACCACTACGAAAGGATCTCGTCCCGAGATCTAGGACTGAAAGAATGCCGGGTACTCAGAACGGAGGTGATCCTCGCGTTCCCAGGTAGCTTCATAGTCGGAATGGTGTTACCACTTGACTTTGAGAAATCTGATTGACTTGTTGCGAGTCTTGCGTTCAGTCTCTTCAAGAATAGCAACTGGGTGCTCACGATAAGAGAGATCTTCTTGGAGCTCAATGTCCTCGAAGTTGACAGTGCGGTCAGGCATCTTGAAGAACTTTCAGAGCTGAGAGACATGGAACACGTCATGAACATTTGCAAAGTTTGAAGGAAGCTCGAGTTGATAGGCGAGGTCGCCTCTCTTGCTGACAATCTTGAAAGGTCTCACGTATCTAGGGGCAAGCTTCCCTTTGATACCGAAGCGACGAGTACCTTTCATAGGAGAGACGCGGAGGTAAACATGATCTCCGATCTCAAAAGCCAAATCACGGTGCTTACTATCATAGTAGCTCTTCTGACGGGATTGGGCTGCTTTGAGGTTATCACGAATGACTTTGCACATTTCTTCTGCCTCTGTGATTAAGTCATTACCCAAAAGCTGACGTTCACCGGTTTTGGACCAGTTGAGTGGGGTACGGCACTTCCTGCCATACAGAATTTCAAAAGGGGCCTTGCCCGAACTTGCTTGAAAACTGTTGTTGTAGGAGAATTCAGCATATGGAAGACAATCCTCCCACTTCATGCCGAAGGAGATCACACAAGCCCTCAGCATATCTTCAAGAATCTGATTGACACGCTCGACTTGAACGCTAGTTTGAGGATGGAAAGCTGTGCTGAAGTGGATGTTGGTGCCCATGGCCTTCTGAAAAGAATCCCAAAACTTTGAGGTAAAGATGTTGCCACGGTCTGAAGAGATCACTTGTGGAATACCGTGCAGAGAGACAATCTGAGAGGTATAGAGTTCCGCCAATTGAGCTGCAGTGATCGACTCTTTGATAGGCAGAAAATGAGCCACTTTGGTGAGTTTGTCGATGACAACGAATATAGCATCATTGCCACGCTTGGACTTTGGAAACCCAGTCACGAAGTCCATTTCAATGTGGTCAAACTTCCATTCTGGAATGGCAAGAGGTTGGAGGAGACCAGCTGGCCTTTGGTGTTCTGCCTTCACTCTTCTGCAGACGTCACATTCATTCACTAATTGTGCAATCTCGCGCTTCATTCGAGTCCACCAATAAGCCTGCTTGAGGTCCTGATACATCTTCGTGCTCCCAGGGTGGATGGAGAGGAGAGCATTGTGAGCCTCGTTCATGATCACTTTACGAATTTCACCTTTGGGTACAACAATACGATCCTCGAAGAAGAGAGTGTCCTTGTCATCAAGGCGGTAGCACTTGTACTTGGGCTGATTCTTGGCAATCCCAATCTTCACCTTTTTCACCATAGCATCAAGAAGCTGGGCTTGGCGAATCTGGTCTTCCAAGGTAGGAGAGACTTGAAGGTTGGCGAGGAAACCTTGAGGAACAACTTGCAGATTAAGTTTGCGGAAAGCTTCACAAAGCTCGGGTTGATAAGGCTTAAGAATCAGACTGTTGCAATAAGCCTTTCTGCTCAATGCATCAGCAATCACATTGGCCTTTCCTGGAGTATACTCAATACTCGGATTATATTCTTGAATCATTTCGACCCATCGAGTTTGCCTGAGGTTGAGATTAGGCTGAGTGAAAATGTACTTGAGACTCTTGTGATCAGTGAAAATGTCCACTTTTCTTCCCAATAGAAGATGTCTCTAAGTCAAAAGAGCATGCACAATTGCCGCCAACTCGAGATCATGAGTGGGGTAGTTCTTCTCATTAGGCTTCAACTGGCGAGAGGTATAAGCAACAACTTTCTCCTCTTGCATCAAAACTGCGCCAAGACCTTGGAGAGAGGCATCACAAAAGACCTCGTACGGCTTGGATTCATCAGGCAGAGTCAGAACTGGAGCAGTGATCAATTTCTCTTTCAAAGTGTTGAAAGCAATGTCACACTCCGGAGACCAAACGTACTTGACGTGCTTCTGAAGAAGATTTGAGAGAGGCTTCGCGATCTTAGAAAAATTTCAACGAATCTTCAGCAATAGCTTGCGAGACCGAGGAAGCTACGGAGTTGCTTCACGTTCTGAGGAGGTTCCCAATTCACAATTGCAGACACCTTCTCAGGATTCACGGCAATGCCCTTGGCAGAGATGATATGACCAAGATAAAGAACCTCATCGAGCCAAAATTCGCACTTGGAGAACTTGGCGTAGAACTGATGTTCCCTGAGCTTATCGAGTACCAAACGCAAGTGCTTGGCATGATCTTCCTTGCTCTTCGAGAAAACCAGAATGTCGTTGAGATAGACCAAAACGAAGTCATTGGTGTAGGCGTTGAAGATGAAGTTCATCATGCGAGAGAATGTCGGAGGAGCGTTGACGAGGCCAAAAGACATGACAGTGTATTCATATGAACCATAGCTTGTCCTGAAAGCCGTCTTGGGAATATCTTGCTCACGGATTCGAATCTGATGATAACCCATACGGAGATCAAGCTTGGAGAATACTTGGGCACCTTTGAGTTGTTCGAATAGCTCATTGATGTTGGGAAGTGGGTACTTGTTCTTGATGGTCTTCTTGTTCAATGGACGGTAATCAACACAAAGTCGGTCCGTTCCATCCTTCTTCTTCACAAAAAGAACACCACAACCCCACGGAGAAGAACTAGGCCAGATGAGACCCATTTTCTCTTGAATATCGAGTTGCTTCTTCAGCTCCTTCAACTCTTCAGGTCCGAGCTTGTAAGGACGCTTGCACACAGGTTCTGTACCAGGCTCAAGATCAATAACGAATTCAACTGGCCGGTGCGGAGGCATTCCTGTAAGCTCTTCTGGAAAAACGTCTTGATATTCGCAAACGACTGGAATTTGCGAGATGGCATCGAGTTCACCCTTCTCATTGAGAGAAAACAGACGGATGGTATCATCATTCCCGGCAAAGACAATTACATCCTCAGATGAATGAGTCAATTGAATCTGCCTGGCTGCACAATCAAGCTGAGCCTTATGCTTAGAAAGCCAATCCATCCTGAGAATAAGATCAATATCCGAGTTACCAAGAACCATTGGAGAAGCCAGAAACTTGAAATCACCCATCATGATAGAAACATCCGGGACTATTGAAGTAGCCCTCATAGACTTAGCCGGAGAAACCACTCCCATAGGTTTACCCAACATTTGCGAAACAAAGTCATGCTTGGAAACAAAAGATCTTGACATGAAACAATGCGATGCACCAGTGTCAAAAAGAAGTTTTGCTGGAAAAGAGTTAACTGGAAAGTTACCCATGATGACATCTGATGATTCCTCTGCCTGAGCTGCATTCATCAAATTGACCTTGGCTCATCTGATACCAACTTGTAACACGCTTGATGCGACTATATCTCCCACGTATCGAGGCACGACTTAGAGGCATAATCGCATTGAAGGCATATGTCGCAAGTTAGGCAATCTTCACAACATCCCATGTAATATAAATCATAAAGGGGAGATAACATAGTTGTCTTACACTCGCCACATCAATCAAGTACATAAATAACATTACATCAACCAAACACTCATGGCCCGACTATGGCGCCAAAATAAAAGATAACCCAACAAGCAACACGGTCCCGATCACCCCCAACTGGGCACCACTACTGATCATCAGGAAAGGAAACATAGTAACATTGAGAGTCCTCGTCGAACTCTCACTTGAGCTCAAACGCGTCTCCTGGAGCGGAATCATCAGGCCCTGCATCTGGTGTAAAAGTAATCTGTGAGCCACAGGGACTCATCAATCTCGCACCCTCGCGATCAAGACTATTTAAGCTTATAGGTAAGTCAAGCTAAAATATGTGGAGCTGCAGCAAGCGACTAGCAAAATATAGTGGCTAACTTATTCGCAAAAGAGAGTGAGAAGAGGAGGCAAAGCGCGAGCGAGGAACTAGAGAGCAACCTGCGCAAACATTACTCCAACACCGTGTCCGCTTCCCGGACTCCGCCGAGAAGAGGCCATCACGGTAACACACTCAGTTGATTCATTTTAATTAATTTAAGGTTCAAGTTATCTACAACCGGACATTAACAAATTCCCATCTGCCCATAACCGCGGGCACGGCTTTCGAAAGTTCAATACCCTGCAGGGGAGTCCCAACTTAGCCCATAACAAGCTCTCACGGTCAACGAAGGAATAGACCTCCTCCCAAGACGTTCCGATCAGACTCGGTATCTCCGTTCTTCAAGACAACTCCGACAATGGTAAAACAAGTCCAGCAACACCACCCGTTGTGCCGACAAATCCCGATAGGAGCTGCACATATCTCGTTCTCAGGGCACACCGGATAAGCTAAGCATACGGGAGCCAACGTAACCCAAGTTGCCAAGGGACGGCCCCGCACGGTGCTCTAGGTTGGACCAACACTCAGGGGAGCACTGGCCCGGGGGGGTTTAAAATAAGACGACCCTTGAGTCCGCGAAACCCAAGGGAAAAAGGCTAGGTGGCAAATGGTAAAACCAAGGTTGGGCATTGCTGGAGGAGTTTTATTCAAGGCGGACTGTCAAGGGGTTCCCATTATAACCCAACCGCGTAAGGAACGCAAAATCCGGGAACATAACACCGATATGACGGAAACTAGGGCGGCAAGAGTGGAACAAAACACTAGGCGAGAGGCCGAGCCTTCCACCCTTTACCATGTATATAGATGCATTAAGATAACATGGCAAAATAATGATATCCCAACAAGTAAATAAATGTTCCAACAAGGAACAGCCTCCAATCTTCACCTGCAACTAGCAACGCTATAAGAGGGGCTGAGCAAAGCGGTAACATAGCCAATCAACGGTTTGCTAGGACATGGTGGGTCAGAGGCTTGACATGGCAATTTGGGAGGCTTGAAAGCAAGTGGTATGCATCGTAGCATTGGCATAGCAAAAGAGCGAGCAATCTAGCCTAGCAAAGGTAGTAGTGATTTCGAGGGTATGATCATCTTGCCTGCACAGTTGTCAGAGTTGACTGGATCCTCGAAAGCAAACTCAACGGGCTCCTCGTTAGCGAACTCGTCTCCCGGCTCTACCCAAACAAGACAAACAAACTATAATGGCACAATCAACCACGTGCAAGGATCAAACAATATGATGCAATGATGATATGCTATGTGGGATGCGATGCGGGATGCAAAATGCAAGATATGACAGGAAATGCAAGAACCTGGCCTCACCTTGGAAATCCAAGTATGCCACTGGAAATATGAGATGAAATCTCTTGAAAACGATATAAAGAACATCGGAATCGGAGTTACGGTTTGGAAATGGCAAGCGATTCAAATATGACACCGGTCTGCGATTTACAGCAAGTAGCCATCTAAATGCAATGAGAAGAACATGCTACAGCACTCAAACATGGCAACAAAATACATGGCAGGGATGCATTCAAGGTGCTTAACAAAAGTCTAGCACTGAGCTACGGCCAATTCATCCATTAACAGGTTCAAACAAGCATGGCAAAAATGCATACGGCAAACAGATCTCAGACTTAGTGAAATTAACACTTGTCTGGAATTTCAGATCAGGTAGCTCTCTTCGGAGCAACAAAACTTACATGCTACAGGACCTGAACATGACAAAGTAAAGCATGGCATGGAGCTACTCAAAGAGATTAAAAAAAAGTCCCTTAGTGACCTTGAGCCAAAAGCGAACAGAAAATATAATTGCAAGCATGTGAACATGGCAAAAACATAATCAGTTTTCAGACTTAGTGAAAACTGGCACATGCTGAAACATAAATCAAGTAGGCATGTTTACGAGCTCGATGCACTCGTTACAGAGCAAGTCATGATAAGCTAAGAATACACCCATTAAGAACACACAAAATGCAAGCTAGACATGGCAAGAACAATAGCATAGCATGCACGGATCAACCACAACATCATCGGCAAAATTGCAAACAAGTTGAAAATCTGCCCAGATTCACAAAGTAGCAAAAGTAGAGATCGATTGACTCAAGCTAGGCTGCTCCATAAATGCAAACAAACACATGGATGGATAGATCACTACAAGATTAACAAAACATCCTTACTGATCATCCTCAAAAGAGGCACGGATCACTAGGAAACAACACGAACATATGACAACATGAGATAAACAGATCAAGGACTTAGTGGAAATGCTAAGTCCCTGAAATCAGAATTAACAAGTGCACCACTTTGCAAGCTTGTGTCAGCCATCACACACATCACAAAAATACATAGGTTGTACCTCTAGAAAGATGACAAAACCCTTAAAAAAACATATGTGGAGCATCAGGGCATATCATGCACACAATAATCATGGCAAAAATGACAAAAAGCTAAATGGAGTAGCAGATCTGACGATTATCTCAAGTAGCCCTCTTCTAACGCCATTTCGGGCATCAAGATGAACTCAAATGAAAATGATGCAATGGAATGAAATGATGTACTCTCTGAGATGAACATTTTGATATGCTATATGCCAAAAACGGGGCCACGGATGCAGAGTTATAGCATGATGAAGATGAGCACATGGATCTGGGATTTCGGGACTTAGAAGAAAATTCAACCTCCGGGAAAAGCGGATCTCGCGGATCGGGACGGAGCGGTGCGGGGACGGGTGAGGGCGTTTGGATCGGGGACCGGTGGATCTGGTCCCGATCCGGATCTGGCCGGAATCTCGCCGGAGTTCACCTGGGAGGTGACCGGAGATGGTGGTGGAGACGGTCGGCGAGCGAGGCGAGCGGGGCGGCGGCCGGAGGAACGCAGGGCGGCGGCACGGCGAGCACTGGGCGGCGAGGTGGGCTGCGGC
>NC_041384.1:82941178-82987629 GCF_002162155.2 Triticum dicoccoides
GCGGGGGCCGGCTCCGGGCTCCCGGGCCGCGGCGGCGGCTGGCGGCGGACGTGCCATGTGGCAGCCTACACGGACGTGTCCGGCGCGGATGGTGTCCGGCCGGCACGGACGTGTCCGGCGCGGCACGGTGGATTTTTAGGGTTAGAGGAAGGGGAAGATCCGCGAATTTCGGGAGGGGACTTTAAATAGAGGTAGAGGGAGCTAGGAGAGTCCAAATGAGGTGCGGTTTTCTGCCACGCGATCGTGATCGAACGCTCTAGATGATGGAGCAGGTTTAGGTGGGTTTTGGGCCAAATTGGAGGGGCGTTGGGCTGCAACACACAGGAGGCCTTTTCGGTCCCTCGGTTAACCATTGGAGTATCAAACGAAGTCCAAATGGTACGAAACTTGACACGCGGTCTGCCGGTAGTAAACGAAGGCCGCTTGGCAAGTCTCGGTCCAATCTGGAAATGTTTAATCCCCACACATGAAAGAAAGGTAGAATTGACCACCGGAGGAGAACGAAGCGCAGGAATGCAAAATGGACAACGGGGAAAATGCTCGAATGCATGAGACAAACACGTATGCAAATGCAATGCACATGATGACATGATATGAGATGCATGACAATGACAACAACTCACGGAGACAAAGACCCGAACCCAAGAAAATAAAATAACTTAACGCCGAAACGGCAAGAGTTGGAGTACAAATTGGGAAAGTTACATCTGGGGTGTTACATTCAAGCTCTCAGCGCTACTGAGATCACCAAGCATGAAATCGTCAAGACACTCCTGAGATCACTTGACAGCTCGTTTGACACCCTAGCCCTGATGATTCAAGAATGCCCTGACTTCAAGACACTCAATCCGTCTGACATACTTGAAAGGCTCAACACACATGAGTTTCAGCTTTCTGAGAAAAGAGACATCTACGGTCCCAACTATGGGAGAACTCGTGCTTTGAAGGCAAAAGTTGTTTCCTCATCTGAAGAAGAATCTGACTGAAGTTCTGATGATCCTGAAGACATTGGAAAGGAGCTTTCTATGCTTGTGAAGAAGTTCCAGAAATTCACCAAGAAGAAAGGCTTCAGAAAGTCCTCACGATCCAGCTCAAGGAATGATGAAGATTCTGCTCATGACTACAAGAAGAGAACATGCCACAAGTGCAAGAAACCTGGTCACTACATCTCTGAGTGTCCGCGGTGGGACAATGAGAACAAGAAGAAGAAGAAGAGCAAGGAATATGATTCTGATGACAACAAGAAGAAGAAATACTTAAAGTCTTCTTCCAAGACTTCCTCAAAGTCTTCATCACACAAGAAGAGCTCATCTGGCAAGGCTCGTGCGTTTGTTGGCAAGGAAATGGATTCAGAGGAGGAGTCTGCTTCAGAGGAGGCGGAGGTGGAGTCTGAGGAGGAGTCCGATTCTGGTGTTGCAAGTCTGGCTACAGCCTATGTTACTAAGTCCATAATCAACACTGAAGACAATGACTTCATCACCGATGTCGATGCTAATGACAAGGACAACTCCGCTCCCACCTACTGCTTCATGGCACGCGGTGCCAAGGTAAACTCATGCACTACTCAGTATCAAACATCCAGTGAAGATGACTCTGATTGTGGTTCAAAACCCAGCTACAAAACACTTCCTAAAATTGCAACTAAACAACAGAAAGCTATGGAACATATTCAAAAACTGTTAGACAAAAGCGATGGCCTTTTAGACGCTGAAATTACTCGATCTCAGTCCTTAATTGAAGACATAAAAAATCTTCATGTTAAGTATGAGGAACTTGAAATTCGTCATGAAACACTCTCAACAACTCATGAAAAGCTTTCCTATGATTATCTTCAAAGGAAGCAAGATGTTGAGAAATTGAGAGCGGCTCATGAAGATCTTCAAAAGGAAAATGATTCACTTCGCGCCAAACAGATCAGTTCCACTCAGGAAGGATTTGAACCACCATGTCTTAAATGCATTGAGTGTGACAACGCTACTTCTGTTGCTGGATGTTCTACTGCTGCTACTATTGCAATATCTTCAACTATTGATGTGGGAACTAACCCCTCTACTGAGGATGCCACTGCTATTGCTAATGAAAATGCTAGGTTGAAGACATTGCTTGAAACAGGGATGTACAAAAGTCTCAAAGGGCATCAGACACTATGTGATGTCCTCAAAAGGCAAATCCTGAACCGAAACCCTAGGAAAGAGGGTGTTGGGTTCGAAAGGAAAATGAATGCTGATGGCTCTTACTGGAAACCTGAGCAGTACCCCAAAACCACATGGGTTGCTGCAAAGGAACCTTCAGTGAATCCATCCACCCTATCTGGCTTCACTTGTGCTAATCCCATTGTTATTGATGAATCCTTTGATGCAAACTATAAACTATTTAAGAATCAGAATGGTGAAGTGTTTGCCAGGTATATTGCTACTAACTGCGGGAATGGGCCACATATGAATAAAGTCTGGGTGCCGAAAAATAGTCTGAAGAATCTTCCTTTGAATGTCGTCATGACACCACAAGTGAAGAAGACAAACCCCAGACCACAGGCTTCATATGGTCCAAAGGCTTCATACAGACAGAGGAGTCACCTGAGTCGCACTAACGCAAATGTTTTGTAGGGAAACCATACTCAGGCCTATGAATATGAGCATGTTTCATCAAACCGCCATGTTCATAAGACCAAGAACTACTCTGCTTATTCTTATGAGTATTATTGTCCACCTGCAAGACTATTTGCTATGGCTCCAAAGCCAAAGTTCTCAGATGTTGCACTTAGACTCATTGCTTCGAAGCCACCCTTGAAGATGTGGGTGGCTAAGAAAGCTTAACTCTCTTTTGCAGGGAAGGGTCTCCAGCCGAAAATCAAATGCGTCTGAAGCTATTGCTGGGGACCTTAAACATCTTGTAGGGCGCAAGATCAATTTCCCAAATGGTCTTATTATGTATTTTGTTCCTGAGTCGCTTGCTACTTGCCCTATCAGTCCTAACCTTGATCTAAGCTTTAATAATCCTCTTGCTCGTCAAATGTTTATGCTTCACAATGCTCTTCGTGAAGCCTATCCCCCTAACTGCACTGTAGGGTATAACACCAGCTGCTTCAGAATGGATTATTGATAGTGGATGTACTAATCACATGACTGGCAAGCGAAGTCTTCTCATGGACTCAACTCTACGACCATCTGACAAAAGTCACATCACATTTGCTGATACTGGTAAAAGGAAGGTATTGGGTCTAGGTAGAGTTACAATCTCAAGGGATTAGCACATGGATAAAGTGATGCTTGTTGAATCCCTTGGTTTCAACTTAATGTCTGTCTCAATGCTTTGCGATTTGAATATGATTGTGATGTTTGGAAAATATTGTTGCCTTGTTCTAATGGAATCTGACAAGTATCTAGTCTTTGAAGGGTATCGAAAAGATGATTTGTACATGGTAGATTTCTCAGCAGGACCACAGCTTGCCGTATGTCTTCTTGCAAGAGCTTCAGAATGCTGGCTCTGGCATCGGAGGCTAGGGCATGCTGGCATGAGGAATTTGCACACTCTTGCAAAGAAGAAGCATATCATAAGCATCGAGGGCGTCAAGTTCAAGAAGGATCACTTATGCGGTGCCTGCGAAGCTGGAAAGATGACGAGGGCCAAGCATCCCTCGAAGACAATCATGACAACGACTCAACCCTTCGAACTACTACACATGGACCTCTTCGGTCCCACTCACTACTCAACTCTTACTACTACTGCTTGTCTCTATGGCTTCGTCATTGTTAATGATTATTCAAGATATACATGGGTGCATATAATCCTCTATAAGACTGAAGTGCGAGATGTCTTCAGATGCTTCGCCAATCGAGCCATGAACAACTATGGCGTCAAGATCAAGCACATCAGAAGTGACAATGGCACTGAATTCAAGAACACCGGCCTCGACACTTATCTTGATACTTTGGGCATCACTCATGAGTTCTCAGCTCCATACACGCCGCAGCATAATGGCATCGTAGAACGCAAGAACAGAACACTCATTGAGATGGCTCGGACGATGCTCGATGAATACAAGACTCCAAGAAAGTTCTAGCCTGAAGCTATTGATACTGCATGTCATGTCATCAACCGTGTTTGTCTTCACAAGCTTCTAAACAAAACATCCTATGAACTCCTCACTGGTAAGAAGCCAAACGTCAGTTACTTCAGAGTATTTGGTGCCAGGTGCTCGATCAAGGATCCTCATCACACTTCAAAATTTGCACCGAAAGCACATGAAGGTTTTATGCTTGGTTACGAAAAGGATTCGCACTCCTACAGAGTCTTCAACCTCTTTCACTATAAAGTGGTTGAAACTATGGATGTGCGGTTCGATGAGACTAACGGCTCGCAAAGAGAGCACCTGCCAAATGTGCTAGATGAAGTTCCATCCAATGAATCCATCAAGCTTATGGGAACTGGAGAAATCATACTGTCTGAAGTACATCCTGAAGAGGAACTTATCATCTCTGCACCTGATCAACCTGAAGACAATGCTCAGCCTGAAGACAATCCTTCAAACGATGACAATGATCGGCAAGAGAATAATCTTCGTCCAGTTCATCCTCGTGTTGCAAATGAAGTACAAATTGAGAAGATAATCGATAGCATCAATGCACCTGGTCCACTCACTCGATCAAGGGCAACACAACTAGCAAATTTCTGTGGACACTTTGCATTCGTCTCAATATCAGAACCCAAGAAAGTTGATGAAGCCTTCATGGAACCTGAATGGATTAAAGCTATGCAAGAAGAGCTTCAACAGTTTGAGCTGAATAATGTATGGGAACTTGTCAAGCATCCTGATCCTCGTAAGCACAATATCATAGGCACCAAATTGATATATCACAACAAGCAAGATGAGCATGGTCAAGTTTTCAGAAACAAGGCTCGTCTCATTGCTCAAGGATACACTCAAGTTGAAGGAATTGACTTCGATGGAACATTTGCTCCTGTGGCTAGGCTTGAAGCTATACGCATACTTCTATCCTATCCAAATCATCATAACATTCTTCTGTATCAAATGGATGTGAAGAGTGCCTTTCTCAATGGCAAGATTGAAGAAGAAGTGTATGTTGCACAACCGCCTGGCTTTGAAGATACAAAACATCCTGACATGGTTTACAAGCTCAACAAGGCACTGTATGGCCTCAAACAAGCCCCTCGTGCTTGGTATGACACACTCAAGGACTTCCTGGAGAGCAAAGGCTTCAAACCTGGTTCCCTGGATCCCACGCTCTTCACGAAGACATATGATGGTGAACTGTTTGTGTGCCAAATATATGTGGATGACATTATCTTCGGCTGCACTAATCAGAAATACAATGATGAGTTTGGATACATGATGCATGAGCAATATCAGATGTCCATGATGGGTGAGCTGAAGTTCTTCCTTGGTCTTCAAATACAACAGCAACACAACGATATCTTCATATCTCAAGAGAAATACCTCAAGGATTGCCTGAAGATGTCACATCCCTGCTTTTAGTCATACATTAGGGATGTGTTGGGGATATTACTACTGGGCATAAACCGGCCTACCTGGGCCGGATTAACTTCATCAGTAGTTCAAAGGTGTTAAAGCCTAAAGAGGCAGATAAAGGCCCAGGGCCCGTAGTCGGTTTACAACCTGTAGCCGTACATCGACGTTTGTGCATATACTTGTACTGTAAGTTAGGAACAAGGAGGGACCAACCCAGATACGAGTTTGAACCAGTGTTCGGACCCTCTGAACCGGCGGGCGTCACCCGTGTATATAAGGGGGCGACCTGGCGGCGGTTCAGGGACAACAGACAACAACTCGAGACATAGGCGAAGCTTGTTTGCTCCCTAGTCATCGAAACCCCATCAATTCCATCACAACTAGACGTAGGCTTTTACCTTCCTTGAAGGGGCCGAACTAGTATAAACTCTCTTGCGTCCTTGTGTCCGCTTTAACCCCTTCAAGCTAACCCGTCGCGATGGCTCCACGACTAAGTCCTTTCTCTAGGACATCTGCCGTGACAAAACCATGACAGTTGGCGCCCACCGTGGGGCTATCGCACGATGGTTTCCGGTTCTTGGAGGGCCGCTTTGAAGGACTCGAGGGCTATGCTGTAGGACAGATGACTAAGAGTCGTCGCGGCAGGCTCTACATCGACGACGCAGGCTGGGGCCCCGAGGCCGGCTCAGTTGAGTACGGATACAGGGTCCCCTTTGGTAGCATTCATGTTTTCATTGGTAAGATTGGTGAACCGGCCCTGAGCCAGACATCTGCACCGACCTCGTCGAGACGGCTCAGCGTGCGCAATCCGCCCGGGTTAAACCGGCCATGAAGCATGCCTTCGTGGGAGTCATCCATGGAGGAAGTCATGAGGACGGATCAGGATTTCGCGGGGCGACTGTCATTTGTTCCGGTGACGAATCTTCGACTGGAGAAACCGAATCTCTTTATCAGCTACAAGATGGCCGAATTGGGAGCTGTTCCGATGGCGACAGTATTTGGACCCCTCTGATCTGCCCAACCGGGTTGGAATATTCATGGCCAGAACACAAGCAGCGCTTCCTTCTTCGACAGCTGCGGCAACGATTTCCGGTTCAGCAGCAGCGACGGCCGCTGGGGCAGGAGGCCCTATGCGCCCGCCGGCTCAGGTTCTATCAGAGCTATTTGATGCGTTGGTTGTGCTTATGGCGGAAGTTAATTCGCCAGATCAGGACGTTCACAATACAGAGATTGCAAAGGTAAAGGAACAGATCACCCAGGCCAAAGCGGATCTGGTGGCTGAGGACACCAGGATGGCCACAGAGCGGGCTGCTTTAGACGCACAGGCCTACAGGCTTATGTTAGACCAGAGCGCATCACATGAAGTTATGAGGAGGAAGCACCGATCCTGCTTACCCCCGGTTTTCGAGGCTGGAGACCTTTTCAACACTCCAGGGCCAAGAGCCGGCAATCCGCTGGAGGGGAACCGGGCAGAAGCCCCTGGGACCGGTGCACCGATTCAGCCTCGTCAGATCGACCTGCCTCGTCAAAACACCGCTGTACCTCAGGCTGCTTTAACACCCCCGGGTCACTACTCCAACCCAATGGACAATCTTGTTGCCGCTGCTGCACGGCTGGAGGCCATTCCAATTGAAGGTGACTCGCCGCAGGCAGTAGAGACACGGCGGGTCAAGGAACTTCTGAGGACCGCTTTGGCCCAACAGGAAGCATACTCGTACAGCCGCGACCGGATCCACTCGACCCCTCGTCCAAGCCGGAGCTATAGCAGACATATGGATGAACCGGCAGTGTCGAGTAATGAACGATGTGGGGCACCCCGAGACAACAACCCAGCGGGTGGTGCTGATGACGCTCAGGGAGTGGTGGACCGGGCCCGCGCGTGCAGGGAGGCCGAGTTAGCCGCACAGCATCAGGCTCGGTAGCTCACGCTGGCTCATCCAGCCACCTTGACTGAACCTGGTGTTACTTCTAGTTCTTTGGGGGTGCCTTGCCTTATCCCCGCTTTACGTAACGTACGCCTGCCCAAGGATTTCAATGGCCCGTGCAAGGTACCAAATTACACGGCGGATCAACCTCCAGAGACATGGGTGGAGAGCTATGAGATGGCCATGGAGATGCTCGATGTGGATGACGCGGCGTGTGCAAAATACTTCACCATGATGCTCGAAGGAATGGCCCGTACTTGGTTAAAAAGCTTACCGGCTAATTCTATCAGTTCATGGGCCCAATTACGAGCTCGGTTTATCAGCAATTTCAAAGATACCTGTAAACAGCCTATGTCGATAGTGAACTTAGCTGCATGCGTCCAGGAGGAAGGAGAATCAACGACTCATTGGGTGTGCGGGGTTTCGCAAGTGTTGCACTCCTCAGACCGCATCAACGCTGACACCGTAGTATTAACCCTAGAGGGCAACTGCCGGTTTGGACCCCTGAAGCTGAAGTTGGGACGGATGAAGCGTCATTGCACCGACATGGGGACTCTCATGGCCGCTTTGGTGAAATATGCTGATTCTGATAGTACCAAGGATCCCGAATCTGATGATGACAAGACAGGGAAGGGAAAGAAGAACAGAAGCTCCAAAGGTTAGCAGCATCATTGGGTAGGCAATGGCGGAGGAGGCAAGCGTAAAGCGGACGGTAACATGGACTTTGTGGCTAATACCAACGCACAGAACAATGGCCAGCGTCGCAAGGGTAGGCCGAGAAATCGTAGTGGGGCGCCCAACCCTAAACCAAACCGCCTAAACTATCTGCTAAGCCAGCCCTGTCCAAAACATGGGACGAAGGAGGAACCAACAAACCACCTTTGGAAGGATTGCTTTATTATGCAGGAGTTCAAGAATTCTAATAATTTCCGGTATGATCGTGAATCTGGCAATGGCTCAGGGTCCGGGCCGGGTTACGGTGGAGGAAGTTCCGGTTCAGGATTTAATGGTAATTCGGGTAGAAATAATGGTCAAAATAATCGGAACAACCAGGTTGGTTACAACCAACAGGAGCAGCAGCAGCAGTCGGGTTACCAGAGCAAACCAAAGCAGTTGAGTGGTGGACAGTACCATGTCTTTACCACTAGCTTGCACAAGCGAGACCGGAAGGTTCAGAGGCGGGCAGTCAACTCTGTTGAACCGGCCATACCCCGTTATCTACGTTGGTCTGAACAGCCGATCATATGGAGCAGAGAAGATCATCCACCCCAGGTCGATAATCTGGGTCAGTTGGCTCTGGTGGTGGCGCCTCAGGTGGGAGGTTATAGGTTTACCAAGGTGCTCATGGATGGAGGGAGCAGTATTAACATCCTGTACTATGAGACCTTCCGACGTATGGGGCTAACAGATAAGAATCTCAAACCGTCTAATACAGTATTCCACGGTGTAGTGCCTGGTAGATCAGCATGTCCCGTTGGTAAGATAGTTCTGGAAGTGGCCTTTGGGGATGATCATGATTCCAGGTCGGAGACATTGACGTTTGAGGTGGTGAAAATCCAAAGTCCATATCATTTCCTGTTTGGGCGACCGGCATACACCAAGTTTATGGCTCGGCCCTGTTATGTATATTTGCAGCTCAAGATGCCGGGTCACAAGGGGACAATAACGGTTCATGGAAGCCGCAAAATCGCTCTGGAATGCGAGGAAGGAGATGCGGCTTATGCAGAGTCAGTTTGTGCCACCGAGGAGTTGATGTACTATAAAAACAATGTTGATCCGGCGGACATGACTCCGTTGAAGAAGCCAACTACGGAGCATGATCCGGCCCTGAAGTTCAAATCGGCAGCAGAGACTATGCTTGTTGATTTCGTACCTGGCGATTCGTCCAAGCAGTTCAGCATCAGTGCCAACTTGGATCCGAAATAGGAAGGCGCGCTCATTGAGTTCATCCGTGAGAATCGGGACATTTTCGCATGGAAACCTTCTGACATGCCAGGTGTACCGAGGCAACTCGCTGAGCACACACTTAATGTGGATCCTAAATACAAACCGGTGAAACAGTTCCTCCGCCGGTTTAACGAAGAAAGGCGCAAGGCGATTGGAGAAGAGGTAGCCAGGCTCTTAGCAGCTGGCTTTATTATTGAAGTTTTTCACCCTGAGTGGCTTGCCAATCCGGTGCTGGTCCTCAAGAAAAATGGCACCTAACGCATGTGTGTGGATTACACAGATCTTAATAAGGCTTGTCCAGTAGATCCTTTTTCCCTCCCCCATATTGATCAAATTATTGATGCTACGGCGGGTTGTGAGCGTCTAAGTTTTTTGGATGCATATTCTGGCTATCATCAGATCAAAATGGCAGTTAAGGACCAGGAGAAGATAGCATTTATAACTCCCTTTGGAGCATTCTGCTATGTGTCTATGCCCTTCGGGCTCAAGAGTGCCCAGGCAACTTACCAACGGTGTGTACAAAATTGTCTTCACAAGCAGATTGGCCGTAATGTACATGCTTACGTGGATGATATCGTGGTTAAATCCAGGGAGAAGGAGACTCTGATTGATGATTTGAAAGAAACCTTTGATAATCTGAGAACATAGAAGATGATGCTTAATCCGGACAAGTGTGTTTTTGGTGTACCGGCAGGCAAGCTATTGGGTTTTCTAGTATCCAACAGGGGAATTGAGGCTAATCCGGAGAAGATACAGCTATCACCTCCCTGGCTAAACCGAAGTGTATCAACGATGTTCAACGCCTGGCAGGTAGGATTGCTGCGCTAAGCCGGTTTATCAGTCGCCTGGGTGAGAAGGCAATCCCTTTATATCAGATGTTGAAAAAGACGGATCAGTGTGTCTGGAGTTCTGCTGCTGATGAAGCATTTGAGGACTTAAAGCGATAATTGGCCAATCCGCCTGTGCTCGCCGCTCCCGTTGACAAGGAGCCGTTACTGCTATATGTTGCTGCTAATGTTCGGGCGGTCAGTGTAGCTATTGTGGTAGAGCGAAAGGAGGTAGGTAAGGAGCATCCGGTTCAACATCCGGTTTATTACATCAGCGAGGTGCTCATTGAGTCCAAGCAAAGGTATCCGCATTGGCAGAAGCTGGTGTATGGAGTCTTTATTGCAAGCCGGAAGCTTAAACAATATTTCCAAGGGCACTCAATTACGGTGGTCAGTTCTGCTCCTTTGGGAGATATCATCCAGAACCGAGAAGCAACTGGCCGTATTGCAAAGTGGGCCATAGAGCTGGGGCCGTACGGTTTGAAGTATGTGCCTCGAACAGCGGTTAAGTCTCAAGCACTTGTTGATTTCATCAATGATTGGACGGAAATGCAAGCACCTGAAGAAAAGCCGGATCATACGTATTGGACCATCCATTTTGACGGATCCAGGCAGTTGGAAGGCTCGGGGGCTGGAGTCGTATTAACTTCCCCACGTGGTGATAAGTTTTGTTATGTTCTCCGTTTAATGTTCCCTTGTACTAACAATGCAGCTGAGTATGAAGCCTTGCTCCATGGTCTCCAGATGACTAAGGAGATGAATCTAAGTCGAGTTAAGTGCTTCAGTGACTCGGACCTTGTGGCCCAGCAAGTGTCTGGCACTTGGGACTCCAAGGACCCACTCATGGCAGCATACCGTCATGAGGTGGATACTGTCGCAGGTTATTTCAAAGGCTATCAGGTGGATCACGTGGACCGACGGAAAAATGAAGCGGCAGACGCTTTAAGCCAGTTGGGCTCTCAGCGCAAACCGGTCCCACCCAATGTTTTTCTGGATGTGCTGCACAACCTATCGGTCAAGATCCCTGGTGAAGAGGATTTGGCTATTACTGATCCGGAGGCTCGATTGGTGGCGGCTCTGCATGTTATTCCGGATTGGACGCTTCCTTACCTGGCGTACAAGAACCGGGGTGAGTTGCCAGAGGATGAAATTCTAGCAAGGCAGATAATCCGGCGATCCAAGTCCATGGCTATCATCAACGGCGAGTTGCATCATTGCAGTATATCAGGGGCTTTCCAATGCTGTGTGTCTCCTGAAGAAGGCCGTGAAATCTTGCTTGAGATCCACGAAGGAGATTGTGGTCACCACGCCGGTTCAAAGTCTCTGGTGGCTAAAGCGTTTTGCCATGGTTTTTATTGGTTAAATGCTCATGCTGATGCGGAGGATCTGGTCAGACGGTGTGATGGTTGCCAAAGGTTTTCAAGGCGCGCTCATGTACCGGCTCAAGAATTGAGAATGATTCCGATTACCTGGCCGTTTGCGACTTGGGGGCTGGATATGGTTGGGCCATTCAAAAGGTCCAAAGATAAGAAGACCCACCTCCTGGTGGCAGTTGACAAGTTTACAAAGTGGTGGAGGCAGAACCTGTTAGCAAGTGTGATGCGGCCACGGCGGTTCAGTTCATCAAAAAGGTGATTTTCCGGTTTGGATTTCCGCACAGTATTATCACAGATAATGGTACCAATTTATTTAAAGGTGCTATGAAGAAGTTCTGCGAACGAGAGCACATCCGGCTCGATGTTTCATCAGTGGCACAACCACAGTCCAATGGTCAAGCAGAAAGAGCTAATCAAGAGATCTTGAAAGGCATCAAGCCCCGGCTCATGGTTCCTTCGTAGAGAACGCCGGGTTGTTGGGTAGAAGAATTACCATCTGTGCTATGGAGTATCAATACAACACCCAACAGATCAACAAGATACACACCGTTCTTCATGGTTTATGGAGCGGAGGCGGTTCTCCCCAGTGATATCCGGCATGATTCACCTCGTGTCGCAGCTTATATTGAAGCGGACAACGAGAAAACACGGCAAGATGCTTTGAACCGGTTGGATGAAGAGCGTGACATCGCAGCCGCCCGATCGGCGATTTACCAGCAGGATCTTCGTCGTTATCATAGTCGCCGGGTCAGAACCAGAACCTTTCAGGAAGGAGATTTGGTTCTTCGGCTCATCCAAGATCAGACTAACATGCATAAGCTAGCCCCACCTTGGGAGGTGCCTTTTGTGGTCAGCAAGAATCTGCACAACGGGTCGTACTATCTGATCGATATTCGAGAGCATAAGGACTCACGTACATCAGAGGAGGAGACTAATAGGCCGTGGAATATAGCTCATCTTCGGCCTTACTACACCTGAGCCATTGGCTATACTTATGTACATATTACGACAATGTATATATTATGATTAAATATAATAAACCGGAACCTCAGCTAAAGCGGCGTATCTGTTCTTTTACATCATGTGAGGTTACACAGAGTTGCTCTAAAGCAGCCTCCGGTTTACCCCTTGAGTTCGCTTTGCTAAAAGCATCGTGTTATATCACTTGGAGGATTGGTCGTGTCCGAACCAATACCATGCCTCTTGATAGGCGAAAGCCACCAGATCACTTGGGGACTTGGTCATGTCTGAACCAGTCATGCCTCTTGGTCGGCCTAAGGCCACAGAATCACTTGGGGGCTTGGTCGAACCCGAACCATGACCACGCCATTTGGTCGGCATAAATGCCATGGTTTCATCTGGGGACCTGGCTGATTAGAACCATAGTTACACCTAACGGGAACTTGGTCGTGTTTAGCCATGGTAACACCATTTGATCAGCTTAAATAAAACTTTTATTTTGCTTCACGCTTTTCTTTGAAGGGGGTTTTTTTGCTTTTTCATTGTGTTTCTTAAACCGACAATTTTTTTTTTCAATTGACAGAACACAGTTCACGTCAATCCGGAGGCTATTTGACCGGTTTGATCCGTGTTGTTAACATCCTCTTATGGAGTAACACGGTGTTTATTATAACCCGGCACGGTTTACATGGTAAACCAGCGTCATATATATACAGGAGCTGTTATCTCCTCCAACAGTATGGGTTTGCAAAACTCCGCTTCAAGATTGGCCAAGCCAACGTCACGCTCAATGATGGCAGGTATCATGTATCTCAAAATTTGGTCATACTTAAAATTTTGTTTTCATATATGCAGAGATCATATTCCGCCTGACAGTACAACCGCAGTGGCACTTGACGAATTTTTCATTTCAGAAAGTGTTTTGGAAAGTTCATTGCCACAGGAGGAACAAATTATGCACGAAGGCATATCAACATCAAAGGTATCAGCTAGCCTATTACAAGGCAACATGGTGCCCATAATAATATAATTGTTTTTCGCAAAGAAGAGGCAGTTTTAAACCGGCGTCCGGTTCAAGCTTGGTCACCAGCCTGGCCTTATGGTTGTGGGTCGTCCTGCGCCGCTTCAGCCTCCGTATCCCTACCCAGTGGCTGGAAATCCACAGTTGTCCAGTCGATTCCCATTAATGCTTGAAAAACAACTTCATCGTGGATCAGCAAGGACGGGTCAATATCGGGAGCGTAAGTATGCTTACGGATTGGAGGAATTAGATTTTCTGATTCATGGACTGGCGCAGCTATTCGCTTGTTCTGACTGTCATATTGCGCTTGATAACGAGACAAGTCTGCTTCCTCAGCCAACTGACAAGCTAGTGGACGCACCTCCCGGTTTATCGCTCGCAGATCCGCTTCACCGAATTCTGATCCGTCTTCCTTCAAGCTGGGATAGCCTTGAGTCGCTTCAACAGGATCAAAATCCGGCACCCAGGCTTTTCCTCGGATTAAAGCATTGATTGCGCCGGTTTGAGCAGCAGATTTCTTTAGCTCTTCAATCCGGGCAGGAAGCACTGATAGTTTCATCAGAGTATCTTGAATCAAAGTAGGCGCTAGTTTGTTATGAGAGGCGGTACAGATGATCTGCTGGGCACCAGTATACAATTGTTCAACCAATGTATAGGCGGCTTTTAGCTTCTTCCGTACATCTAACCCCAAGTGACCAATGTGTGTCCCTGAAATACCATAAAGGGTTAATAAACTGGTGACTTTGTCAGAAGGCAGAGCCAATTCAGTAGGAAAACTGGCTTACCAAAGATAGCAGCAGTCATGGCATGCACGTGCCGCTTTATGCTGGTCAGTTCATCTGCCACTTGTTTTAGTGCAGCCTCAGCATCCTCTGCTCGTTTGATCAAAGCGGATTTCTCAATGGCCCAGTCCGCCCATTTCTTCTTGAAGTTCTCCTTGAGTTGTTCCATGGCGCTTAAAGCACTGGCCAATTCCTCTTTTGCTTTGGAGGTTTCAGCTTGTTGGGTTTTCAGGGCTTCTTGAAGATCGATGACTTGGTTCTCCTTCGTCTTCAGCTCAGCCTGCATGCATACAGATATATGCTTCAACAAATTGGTAGAAGGATTCAAGTACCAACCACATAACAAGTTATGCGCTTAGTACTTGGGGGCTAATGCATATTTGATCTAAAGCGGCCTCCGGTTTACCCCTTTCATCTTTCGATTGTTTACAAAGTCCCAAGATCAATACAAGTATTCAACTTGGCACTTGGGGGCTAATGGCTACTTGATCATATATATTCTGAAACAGCAGTTTCAATTACTTAAAGTACCGGTTTAACTACGCTAAAGTTGAACCGGCCCTTGGGGGATACATCAGTAAATTTCAAAGCAACAAGATTTATATTATTTAAGTCCCAGTTTGAAAGAATATTCCAAACCGGCCCTTGGGGGCTAGGAGAGTCAGGAATGGAAGCATACAAGCAGGAAGGAGCATATGGAAATTACCTCATATTTGTCTTTCATCCTGTTGACCAGACCGGCTTCATAGTCACGGCTGGTATACAGCCGATTCAGATAGCCGGAATGGATATCTTGGGCGTTCAGAGCAGCGTAAGTCGTCTGATCAGCGTTCCACTTGCCTTTACCAAAGGCAGCAAGTTCTTCCTTGGCAGAATGTTTGGATAAAGCGACATGATTGTTTGGCTCAGTATGGCCAGTACCAGTAATGACAACTTCATCATCTTTGGTACCGCCAGTTTGCACTGGAGCTGTTGGCTTGTCAGTAGGCTTGGCTGGACCGGTGGAGCTTTCAATCCGGATGGAACCTGTAGGCTGATGGGTAGGACCTGAGGTGTCAGTAGGTCTCTCTTCTGCAATAAGATCATCATCTTGCTGCGGTGGATCGTTGGGAATGTCCTCGGGAATAGCCGCTTCAGCATTGGGTGTCTTGTCCGCTTCAAGAACGACATCCTCTTCGGCCGCTTTGTCCAGGCGGGCCTTCTTGCTTGGCCTAGGTTTGGCCCTGAGAAGGATAACAAAATCAAATACAAAATATGTTCTAAGGCAATGTACTGCAAACATCACAATAAGTATAGCTTACCCAAACACCGTTTTGAGCGGTGGGAGCTGAGTAGCTGATGACTCGCCAGAAGATGAGTGGGAAGTAACCTGATAATTGGAGTCAGACAGAGTAAGAGGTTGACGAAAGCAGCCCGCTTTAGGACAAGCACTAACAAGCAAATTAGAGACCTCGGAATGGCGTTTCCGAACCGGACTGTTCGGTAAACCGGCGGAGGTAACTACCTGGCCACTGTGCCGGGTGGTGCGGCGAGCTTCGTGTTGTTGGGTCTTCATAAGAAGTTTAGGATCCAAATAAGCAAGAGGATGAGAAAATTTAACTTTCCGGTTTTACCTGACGGATTTTTTGTGAAGGCAAAGTTTCTGAATCGGAAGAGAGAATAATTACCTCGGCAACATCCGCGTGGCTGGCTTCGACATCATCCTGACAAATATCATCATCAATAAGACGCATGAAAAATAAACCAAGTGAGTCAAGCTCTACCTCAAAGTCTGGATTATCAACCTCATCGTCAGGAGCCGGATTAGAAGAGGCAGTGGTTCTTTTCCTATGGGCAGTCTTCTTCACAGCTTTAGTCTTTTGCCGGGTTGCTCTTTCCGGTTTGTCTGGTTTTTCTGGCTTCTCCTGCGGCAGTTTTTTGCTCCAAAACGGATCATCGCCCAGATTATGCAGACACTGATATTAAAAACAAGGACCAGACATATCAATAACAGATTCAGTAAAGGGAAAAGTCAAAGTCTTACAGCTGGCGGTTTGTTGGTGGCACAGAAGGGAAGCAGGCCGGTTCTGGCGTAGATGTGTTCCGGTTCATTCAGTATCTTACGCACAGCCTCTGTGATTTCTTCACCAGAGAGCTGGAGTCTTGAGTGTCGCAGTGGGTCATCAACACGGTCAGTATACTGGCACATCAAACCGGAGCGCAGACTAAGAGGCAGTATGCTCCATGATATCCAATAGCGAGCAAGGTCAACCCCTGTTAAACCGTTGGCCATAAAAGCTCTAAGCTTTGATAGCTGAGGAGCATATTTACTTCTCTCCTGTGCAGTCAATCTTTGTGGAGAAGGGTGTGTGTTGCTGAGCCGCTCTGGTCAAAAGCCAGGCAAGGGATTTTCACCAGCAGGGGAGGTGTCTTTGCAGTAGAACCATGTCTGATTCCATTCTTTGGGGTGGCTATGCAGTTTTGCGTGAGGGTATGTGACCTCTTTCCTTTTCTGAATCGCCACGCCACCCAACTCCATATTGGAGCCGTCAGTAAATTTAGTACGACGGTTTAAATGGAATAGGTCTCTGAACAGTTCCACTGTGGGCTCCTCTTGAAAGAATACTTCACAGAGCACTTGGAAGTGACACATATTTGTAACAGAGTTGGGGCCAGTATCTTGTGGATGGAGCTGGAAATCGGCTAAGACATCCCGGTAAGATTTAGAACCGGGCGGCTTAAAGCCCCGGGCTAAGTGATCTACGAAAACAACAACCTCTCCTTCTTGAGGTGTGGGAGGGCATTCTTTGCCAGGAGCCCTCCAATGGATTGTATCCTTACTGCCTAAAGCACCAATCAGGACTAAATCGTCCAGTTCAGCCTCTGTGACGCGAGAAGGAACCCAATTGCACTCATCCACTTGCTTGGCCATGATGGAATCTACAAGGTAAAAGATCCCGGTTCAAAAATGCATTGATTAAAATGCACTGGTATGTACAATGTT
Organism: Triticum dicoccoides; assembly: GCF_002162155.2. Taxonomy (NCBI): domain Eukaryota; kingdom Viridiplantae; phylum Streptophyta; class Magnoliopsida; order Poales; family Poaceae; genus Triticum; species Triticum dicoccoides. The sequence continues at coordinate 82,958,491 of NC_041384.1, forward strand.
AAACCGGAAACAGCCTTATCTAAACCGGAGTTTCATGAAGCAACCTACATCTGGCGGTTCAACAAGGGGACTAATGGCATATACCGGTTTGGAAAATTTTCTATAAGGTTAAACAACCTGACCTAAACATTGAAGCAATTGAGATTGCGGATGGTTAAGTATGCAGAAACAGGTTTCACAAGATCTTATTACGGCGTTGGATCTGAAGCAAGTTCAGAAAATAAGAAAAATAGTCGAAGATCAAAGCAGAACAGTATTGAATCAATGAACGGAAATATATGTGGGATCTATGACTTTGGGCAGGAAACTAGCGGCGGATACTGAAAGTTACCGCTACACAAAGCAAGGGTTCACATGTGCATCCAGGAGCTAGTACATGAGTATGAACAAATGATGAACACCGCAAGAACACGAAGCCCTAGATCAGATCTATGTTGAGAAGAACAGAAGACCTACCAGAGCTGAGGAAGATGCGGAAGGTCGCCGCAGCTTTCTGGTGCGTTCAAGTTGATGCAGCGGCCAAGGGTGATGCAGAAGACGACGGCGGCGGTGGAGCTCTGAGACTGGCGATGCGAGGAAGACGAAGAGGAAGGGCACGAAGGGAAGAAAAGAAATGACCCTTCAGGCCTATTTATAAGGCAAAGGACATGTATCAGGCGCGGGAATCAAGGGACCGCAGATTTTGGAAGTGGGGCGGTCACCTCGGTCATTGCGAATCTATTAAACAAGAGGATATCATGGATGTTTTCTTTATGACAGATGATGTCACGCCGGTTTACAGCAAACAGAGAAGATGACGTCACGGCGGTTCAACAACTACAAGAAGATGTTGAAGACGAAGATTTTTGCTAAGGATTGACATGAACCTGTTCAAATCAATCTGGGGCCTAATGTTGGGGATATTACTACTGGGCATAAACCGGCCTACCTGGGCCGGATTAACTTCATCAGTAGTTCAAAGGTGTTAAAGCCTAAAGAGGCAGATAAAGGCCCAGGGCCCGTAGTCGGTTTACAACCTGTAGCCGTACATCGAGACATAGGAGAAGCTTGTTTGCTCCCTAGTCATCGAAACCCCATCAATTCCATCACAACTAGACGTAGGCTTTTACCTTCCTTGAAGGGGCCGAACTAGTATAAACTCTCTTGCGTCCTTGTGTCCGCTTTAACCCATTCAAGCTAACCCATCGCGATGGCTCCATGACTAAGTCCTTTCTCTAGGACATCTGCCGTGACAAAACCACGACAGGATGGTTGAACTTGTGCATCATGTTTAAATTTCTCTTAAACTTGAAATGGGGCCTAATCAACCCCAACCCCCCCCCCTGAAAATGCTATTTTCCAACAATTGGAATTTCAATGAACCCGAAATGCCCTTCATAAAAGCCCAACATTTTTGGTCTTGACTAAAACCTCTGCCAAAAATGGTCTTGCAATTTATGGAGCCATTCTGGATTTTTTGAACAAGCCATAAGTATTTGAATTTGGGCATTTTAAATGCTATAAATAATTTAAAGTGCTCAAATAATCTTGGACGCATTTTTAGGCAGTTGGGAATATTCCCAAATGTGTCTCTGAATATTTCTAGAGTTTTTGGAAATGAAATAGTATTTATTCTATTTCAATACACATAGCAGGAAATAAATAAAAGCAAAACATAAAGAGAGAGAGAGTTAGAGGACTTACCTGTCGCCTGGCCTGGCCCAGCTCGGCCCAGCCCACTGGCCCCTGCCAGTCGTCCTCCTCCTCTCGCCAGGAGGACGAGAGGCGCGTGGCTGGCGCCCGCGGCCACACGCCGGCCACCTCTTGCTTCCGCCAACGCCCCGGACGCGCCTACGAGTGCCACACACTCCCCCACGTCCCTCTCTCATTCTCCCCACTCTCCTCGTGCCCCTCTTCCCCCTCTGGCTCTCTCCCCATTCCCTGCCGAGCGCAGCCGTTGCCGCCGACAAGCACCACCGCGGCCACCGCCTCTCCCTCGCCTCTCTGACCGGCCCAGAGGCTCCGCCTCGACCCCCTCTTCCTTCCACCCCGAGCCACGCCACCGCGGGAGCCCCACATCGCCGCCACGAGTCGTCTTCCCCGAGCACGGCCGTTGGACTCCATCGACGGATTCGCTGTCGCCAAGCCGTCTCCGAGCAAGCCGAGCCCCTCTTCATGATCGCTATGAGCTCCGCCACCGTTTCCCCCTCTCCCCACGCTCGTCCGCGTCCTCTAACCACCACGGCCATCGGAGCCGAAGCTCGCCGCCGCCATCGCACGTCGCCGTCGTGGCCACAGCCACGTTGGGCCGCAACCGAGCACGCCATCGTCTTCAACGCACTCGCAGGAGCCCGTAGCACCCCCGCACGCCCCTCGCTGTGCCTGCTAGCGACTAGTTCAACCTCGCCCGAACTCCGGCCGTCGCGGACGTGCTCGCCGCCATCGTCTCCGGCCACCCTAGCTCAACCTACTGCCACCACTCGACGCGGCTCACTCCCCGCATCACATAGATGGTCTTTGCCGTCCTTTTGGTCGTCGGAGTGCAAAACCCGAGCCCCTCCGCCGCGTCTGGCCTCACCGGTGGCTAAACGCTAGCGAGTTTGACCACTTTTTGACCGTGGACTGACGCGTGGGCCCAGGTTGACCCCCCTGAGCCTATGACAGGTGGGGCCGGCCTGCTAATTAGTTTATGATTAGAGTTAACTAATTTTAATTAGTTTAGTCACTCACATGTGGGCCCAGGCCCCACTGACAGTGAATTAGTACTAATTTAATCCTATTAATTAGCTGAGCCACTGACGGACAGGGCCCACCAGTCAGGTTTGACCTGGCCGACCCAGTTGACCCGCTGACATCACACCTATGTCATGCTGACGCATTAATTCAATTACTGGAATTATTCTTATATAGGAAATTCCAGAAAATAGCCAAAACTTCTAAAAATCATAGAAACTCAACCATAGCTCCAAATCAAACAATTTATATATGAAAAATGATCAGAAAAATTCAATATATCCATTTGTAATGGTTTCATGCATGACAAAACAAGTTAACCTTGCTGTTTAAGCAGAATAAGATAATGCACTAATAAGGCTATGTTAAATGAATTAACATTTGAATCTTTGATTCAAATGGGTTCATTCCTTTCTGTTTAGCTTGCATTAGGCCAAGACACATTCATTTTGCCATGTCATAGCATGCATCATATTGTTGCATATTGTCATGTGTTGATTATGTTCGGTGTGTCTTTCGTGGTAGGTTCTGCCTCCGAGGATAACCCCGAGTATCCGTCTGAAGGGAAGTACCCTACTACCACTACATCAGGCAAGCAACCCATTGATCATTCCAATACAAACCCATGTTCTCGCTTCTGCTCTTGTTTACTGCATTAAGACAACGCGATTCAAACTGCTGTGTGCTACGGTAGTTGAACCCTTATCCTCTACATGACCTATCATTGCCACAGTAACTAGATGAAACCCACTAGCATGTGTAGGAGTTGATTGAGCCATGTATGTGTTTCCTACCGTGCTATGCCTGCTATGCTTAGAGTTGTGTCAGGTCTGGTTCATCTGGGTGATGGGCTAGAGTGAAATGATTATGTCGGTAATGTGAGGGATGTGTTGAACATGATTTGGTAAAGGTATCGATGAGAGGCCATGTAGGAGTACATGGTGGGTTGTTTCATTGAGGCCGTCCATAAGAACTGAGATCTGTATGTGTGATTTAAGATTCAGTTACTACCATACATTGGGCCCGAAACCGATGGACCCTCTCGGCTTCTTATTCACCCTAGTACTCTGTCCAGGAGTTGCAATTAGTTTCTGGTGTTTGTAGGTTATGTGTTGGCGGCCGTGCGTAGCACTGACCCTAGGGGTGGGCTATGTTGCGGTAGATACACCGTGGCACGGTGTACTGAGTCACCCGTTTGGTGTCTCGGGAACCCTGTTCACATCGTTTGGGGCCGTATGTGGAAACCTCGGGCGGACTCCCTGCGGATGGAACCTGGATAGGCGATAAACCTGGACTAGAGGCTTGAGTGTTTAGGTAGGCCGTGGCCGACACCCTCGTTGGGCTTCCGCTTGAAGGTTGCCGAGTACATGTCATGTAAACGGCGGTAAGTGGTGAAAGCGTGTATGAAGAAGTACACCCCTGCAGGGTATAAAACTATTCGAATAGCCGGGTCCGCGGTAAAGGACTACTTGGTTGCCTATACAGTTCATAGACAAGTTAATGGATACTACTAAAAGACTCAAGATAAGTGTGAGTACCGAGGATGGCCCTCTCGTAGGATGACGAGGGAGGATCCCCGGTGGAGTATTGTGTTGGTGAGTAGTGGACTCGTGTGCGAAAACTATTTTACTAGTGGAGTTCCGTAGGATAGCTTAGCCAAGAGTCAAAGCTGGCTTGCTGCAATAACCCCACCACCTTCTTGAGAATGAGTATGTATAGTAGGATCTGATGTAAGACTTGCTGAGTACCTTTGTACTCATGTTTTCTTAATTACTGTTTTCAGACGACAACACCGCCCCCTCCGATGGGTTTTATGTAGACCTCGACGTCGATGAGTAACTCGCCACCCAGGTGGTGATCCTGGCCATGGAGGGCCCTATGTAGATAGAGAGGCTTCGAGAAGCCTTCTTGCTTTCTAGTGTCTGTACTCAGACTATTTGCTTCCGCATGTGCTTGTATGCTTGTATGACTTGAGTGTCGGGTCATGTGACCCCTACCTGTATGAACATGTTATGTATGGCTCTCTGGAGCCTTTAAATAAAGTACTTGAGTTGTAGAGTTTTGTTGTGATGCCATGTTGTATGTACTCATATCGGGCATATTGTGTGTATGATTGAAATGCTTGGTATGAGTGGGATCCGACAATCTAGTTGTTTATCCTTGGCAGCCTTTATTATGGGGAAATGTAGTCTAGTGTTCCTCGAGCCATAGTAGTCTGCTACAGCCTGGTTCACCGGAGTCCTGCTAGCCCAGCACTACTGCTCAGGACACTTGACTGGCCGGCATGTGTTTCACTTCGTTCCTATGTCTGTCCCTTTGGGGAAATGTCACGCGGTGACATCCGGAGTCCTGCCTAGCCTGCTACAGCCCGGGTTCCCCGGAGTCCTGTTAGCCCAGTGCTACAGCCCGGATTCACCCGCTGATGACCGACATGCTCGATCTAATTGATGTATGCCTGTCTCCATAGGTCTGCGTCGCTTTGGGTTCACGACTAGCCATGTCGGCCCGGGTTCTCTGTCATATGGATGCTAGCGAAATTATCATATATGTGAGCCAAAAGGCGCAAACGGTCCCGGGCCATGGTAAGGCGACACCCGTGGGGATACCATGCGTGAGGCCGCAATGTGATATGAGGTGTTACCGGCTAGATTGATGTGACTTGGAATCGGGGTTCTGACAGAAGATGTTTGGAATGCAAGACTGCAAAGGTTACACAACGCCAATGCCTACCAAGAGTCATCTAGATTCTGACGCCAATGGTAAAGAGTTCGATCAAAAGGTATACCGCTCCATGATAGGTTCCTTGCTTTATTTATGTGCATCTAGGCTAGATATCATGCTTAGTGTTTGCATGTGTGCCCGATTCCAAGCGGCACAAAAGGAATCGCATCACTTAGCTGTGAAGCGAATTCTTCGGTATTTGGCTCACACCCCAACACTAGGATTATGGTATCCAAAGGGCTCAGAGTTTGATCTAGTTGGATCCTCGGATGCTGATTATGCTGGTGACAAGGTGGATCGCAAGTCTACATCGGGCACATGTCACTTTCTGGGACGATCACTTGTATGTTGGTCTTCAAAGAAGTAGAACTGTGTATCTCTCTCCACTGCTGAATCTGAATACATTGCTGCTAGATCTTGCTGCGCTCAGCTTCTATGGATGAAGCAAACACTCAAAGACTATGGCATTCATCTGAAGCAAGTGCCACTCTACTGTGACAATGAAAGCGCCATCAAGATCGCCAACAACCCAGTTTAGCACTCGAAGACAAAGCACATTTAGATCCGTCATCACTTTCTCAGAGATCATGTCATGAAGGAAGATATTGATATCATTCATGTCAGCACTGAAGAGCAACTGGCAGATATCTTCACAAAGCCCTTGGATGAGAAAAGGTTTTGCAAGTTGCTGTGTGAGATAAATATCTTGGAATCCTCAAATGTCATGTGATCATGCACACATCCTAACACTTATGCATGTTGATGACTTAGATGTGCAAACACACGAAGTAACATATATCTTCAACTAATGAAGACTTACACTCTAAGTGTGAATACATTAACGTGGAATTTGACTTCAGAGCGCCACGATAATTGTGCGTCGTGTCTGGGTCTAATATTTCCTATACGGTGGGTAACGCCACCACCAAACTTTTGTTTGGAATACTTTCTGTTGGCGTTGCATTTGCAAAGTCTTCGCATTTGGTTTGTCTTCATTGTTAACATGGCTTCATGTTTATCTTCAATATACTGATTTGGTTTCTGTCCTCTACAACATTCACTTATAGCTATGTCTTCTTGTTGAATCTTTTGAACTAAGTGAATGTGATCGGACCCTGACCTTTCTATGCTCCCGTCTTAAGTCTATCTATCCAAATCATATGCATTCTATTGAAACTGTCGAATGTCTTTGCTGTGTCCTTGTCAGCAGAAGATATAGAGACAAACATTAAATCTATTTTAAATGCTCAATCCTTTTTGCCTGAAACCCGGAGAAGCGGGAACGACCACCCGACAATCCAGGTGTGCGTGGGAACATGGAACAACCTCCAATGTGTTGCATGATCACCACGTGTCCTTCAGATGTGAACCGCCAAGGGCACCTGCATAATAACGATGTGCCGTCCCTGTCCCTATAAATACATGCCTCACCCTTGTCATTATCTCTTCTTCCACTCTCGCACAAACCCTAGCGCCACCACTAGCCCTCGACGACGCCGGCGACGAAGTGCTTAGCTGTCGCGACCTCACCGACGCCGTCCTCACGCTAGCTGCGGACATCGTCTTCTCCGCCGTCGCCGTAGGTGTCCTCCGTCGCCAAGTTGGGGCACGGAAGATCGAACTACTCGGCCCCCTCTCCCACTCCGTCTAGCAGTTCCTCGTGTGGTAAATAAAAACTCTTTTTACGGTCCTTTTGATCCGATAGATTCATCCTTTTCATCCACATGTGGTTTCTGTTCCTACAAGTTGGATCTATCTCATTCTGCATCTCATAGCATGCCTAGTATGTTCACTTATGCTTCACAAAGTAGTTAGATTCCTCACTTGTACTTATTCATGGATTCATACAAATATGGAACCAACTCTCTACATATGAGTGAATGTCTTCGCACTATGAGGTCAATGTCTTCTAAACTGATTTATCTTCGAAATCTTCTGAGAATGCATATGACCTCTTCCCCTTCCCTCGCATCTCTAATGCTGTCACAGATACATGTCCGTGGGAGAATCCCTTGGTTCTCATAGTCTGCATTCATTTGCAGAGTTCTTACAACGTCACATAAATTCTCCTGAAGCCTGTTCCTGTCTAACCAGTAGACGAAAGACTTCGACAGTGTTGAAGCCTTAAAGTCTAAACTTCATGACAACTCAAAAATAAGTCAGGAAGGGCGGCAGACAACACCGTGGAAACACTGCTAAGGACCTGCCACCGGATCTCTATGAGTTATATACAAGTCAGATCCAGAAGAAACCTATGGAGAACGCAAGAACCGAATCCAATGGATTCAAAGACATTGGGTAGAGGAATGGTTCAAGTACAGATTCGTCACCAAGGAGTATGCTGAGAAGAATGCCTTGAAGGGCCCCTGGGGAGATATAATATACAAAGGTCTTCAGCCCAAGTCGAAGTCTGAAGCTATTGCTGAAGGCTTCTACCCCTGCATGATTCATGGACCTCAGCCTGCTAATGCCGACCCATCCTCTCTATTATGGTGTCGTGAAGATAATCTGTTCAAGCGCAACTATCAGGTTGCAAAGAACTCGGCCAAGGAAAACAAGAAGTCTTTGGGATTAGACTTCAAGCCAGGCCCCTCTCCACCACGAGCTGATGGCACACGCGATGCTGAACCCAATCTTATTGGGCCCTTCTACAACTTAGAAGGTCTCATCACTCACATTCAGGTTCAAGGGGCAGCCGTGGACCACTCTGCAGATGACACTGATTCTGATGAAGCGCCTGCACCTCTGAAACCTATCAAGCAAAAGAAACCAAAGGCTTCAAAGCCCCCCTCTGCACCAAAGGTCTCACGGACGAAGCCTCTGGCCACTGCACCTCCTGAAGCCAGTGTGCAGTCTAAAGATCTCTCACGCATATACAAGTGTGCCAAGTTGAAAAAGCCCATGCAACCCACTGGTCAAGCACTGACCCCTGCTGCTGTTTTGAGAAACGAGAATGATGCCATTGATCTGTCCAGCGATGACGATCTTGGCGATGACGCTCTAGAGCAATTGATAAAGAGCAAGCAAGAGGCGGAAATCTTCAATGAGCTTCCTCTCTTTGATGTGGAGATCATGTACAAGTTTATTGATGAGTGGTTTGATAGCCCAGATGTCAGTTTTGATGATCTTCAGCTTCCAATTGGCCTCATCGTCTCCTTCCACGGAGCCATTACTCTTGAGCTGGCTCTTGCCCAGAAGATTGTTGAGCTGAAGCACATGATTGACTATGAAAAGGCTCAGTTCATGAAGCACATGGCCAAGCTCAATGTTGAAGACATTCAAAAGTTCAAGGTCATGATCCATGAGCTCAAGGAGGCATTCCACAAGAAACGAGAAGAAGCAAAAGGTTCTCATGAGCGCATGAAGAATCTTGCTGCCAAATGTGTTCAAGGCTACAATGAAGCTGAAAAGCGCAAGGCTTTGGGGCGACCAGGCATCAACCCCAGAATGACTGCCAAGAAGAAGAAGAAGCCAGCTGTGGCCGAACCAGAAGCATCAAGGCAGGAAGAACCTCGCATTGTCTTCCCAGCCAGTATGACAGGCTCGAAGCCTAAGGTCCCCACAGTGGCTTCAGAATTCAAGAAAACTAGAGCAGCTGAAGCTGAAGCCATAAAGCGCAAGACCAAAGCCACCACTGATGATGCTCCCCCAACCAAGAAAAGAAAAACAAAGAAGAGAGACCGGGCTGCTTCCACAGAGCCCCTTCTTGTTGAGCCAATTCTTGTTGCTCGTCCTGCGTCTGAACATCGTGAACGTCGTCTGGTAGTTCATGAGCCTGCTTCCACAGAGGCTCCTAAATCTGAAGAGAATCCAGCTGTTGACCCCACCACAGCTGAAGACATTGGTCCTCACAACAATGTTGAAGATAATGAAGTCCTTCCTTAGATCGAGCACAAATTTTTATCATTGCCTGTTCTCACGAACAGCAAACTCATCAGCATTGGTCATCCATTGACGCCAATTGCTTAGGATGACTCATGGGATGATCACCCTCAAGAATCCCCTCGTGCTGAAGAAACACCAGTCACTCCCCCACCACAGGTCACTACTCCGGTGATTGACAGTGAAGACTTTGAGGCCCAACCAACTCCATCTCCACAGGCGTCACCAGCATTACGCAGGCTTCGCAAAGGACCAAGGCCACAGGTCACATTGTCAAGTGTTCCAGAAGGAGAAGAGCGCCAATCCGTTTCATGTGAAGTCTTTCCTGAAGCCTCTCCTACTGCGAACATCCCCGAATCTGAAGCCAAAACAGCTAAAGATATTCCAGGTGCATCAGCCAATGACCATGAAGAAGAACCAAGAGAAGAAGAACGTTTTGGTACACCCCCGTCCAACCCTGAAGTTGTTCTCGAGGAGAACGTGTCCGACCCTCCAGCTCCTGAAGTGGAGGTTACCAATACTGAGGCGGCCACCAACATCAACACTGAAGCCAATGACGTTGTCATGGCTGAAGCTAATGTGGCGCCTGAAGCTAATGTGGTGCCAGGAGTGAATGCACCTGAAGCCAATGCAGCACCCGAAGCAAATCCACTGCCTGAAGCCAATGCCTCTGCTCCTGTACCTCCTCCAAGGCCACACACCATCGAGCAAGCATATGATCATGGACAGCTTGTTACCGTCCACTGGCCTATCCTGGTTCCTCCGCCTGCTCCCGGACCTCAGTTTGCCTATCATGTGGAGCAGAGGCCTCAGGTCCAGAAGCCAAAGCCAAGGCTACCACGGTTTCCAGGTACTGCAACTTCACCAGGATCATTTAATTTGGATGGATTCAAGGCACACAACACATTCTTCAACAGTGACAAGAACCCCTACACAAGGCCAAGAATCTCTTCTGACCAATTCTGGAGTTATCAGCAGCGAAGCTATTATACATGCATCTTGTACAATCAGGGACGCATCTTCCCTCACATGCATCTTGATTGTGAAGCCATTGCTGGACTGCCATGCCTTGAAGAAGCCCTTGACTGCTTCCGTGATGCGGGTCTGCTCAATTTTGTGACTGCAAAGGAACACTGGAATGAAGAACTTCTGCTTCAATTCTATGCTACCCTCCACATTCGTGGATACAACAGGGATCCAAAGACTTGGATCCTTGAGTGGATGACAGGAGATGTTCATCATGAAGCTAAAGCTCAAGACATCATTGAGCTCGCAGCCCTGCCCACTCCTGGTGAATACTATGAACCAGGTTGTCAACAACACCAGAATGCTTTGGAGAGCATTTTTCAAAAGCCAGAACCCAACATGAGCCAAATGCTAAGCATGATGAAGCCTCTTCCACGCGACGTTGAATACCCAACGGAATTCTTTGTCGAAGACCTAGAGTATCTGCCCCATACCATTTACCATATCATCAGGAAAACTCTATGGCCTGTCAAAGGACATTCATCTGCAGCGAAGCTTGAAGGAGCAATGAAGACTTTGGTTTTCTATATCTTCAATGGCATCAGCTTCAATGCTCAAGACTTCTTCGTCCGGCAGTTAGCTGCATCTGGCTCTGACATCTTTGGTCTGAAGTTCTACGCTCCGTGGGTAATGCGCCTTATCAAGCTTCACTCTGCCTTCAACAATCAGCCGTCTGCGCGCAATCATCTTGTATTCTTGCCAGAGGTTGATCTGTCTGTTGAAGCTATTTACCCAGAGCGTGCTAAGGATCCAATCTATCTTCACAACGTTGATCGTCAAAGCTTCACCCAGCCCATTGAAGGAGTTCAGGTAGTCTCTCATGTTTATCCCTTGGCTGGTAACACACGTGACCCTCGCGCCCAAACTAACGCAACTGGAAGCACCATTGCCCAAAGGCCTCAGAAGCGATCTCGTGTTCTCAATGACCGAGAGCTTCTCATCATGCTACATCAGAAACAGGATAAGCATCATGACTGGCTTAAGCGTCAGATGCAAAGCCTCTTGGTGGAAGTCAATCGCATTCGCAATCTTTCCACCAAGAATGCCTTTGTCACACATGAAACCTATCGAAGGTCTTGGAAGAGTTTGACTTTGCTCACTGCTGAAGAAGATCTTCAAGACGATGGCTTCACAGAAAGATTCAAGTTTGACACCACTCCTCCAAGGAATGCTCACTTGCGTCGAACTCCCTCCCTTGAAGACTCTGACTATTCTTCCTCAGCTGCAACGGTGAAATTCCAGAGTTATCGATGATCAGGATGATGCCACTTCACCACCTCCACCTTTAGCGCGTCTCGACACTGCACCGAGTTCTTCTGCACCATCGGACCTCAACAGCGACCCTGCTGCTTCGCCTGCACCTCATGGGAACGAGTAGAAGCTCTATGTCTTCAAACCTTTTTGGTCCTTACTAACAAAAGGGGGAGAAGCATATGAGTTGATAGTCTTCAAGCGGGTCCATATGGGTGGTTGCTTTACTTTTTGCTACATTTGCAAAGTGCTTACAACTCTCGCTTTTGAAACATTTGGTTTGTTTTTGAGTTGTCACACTTAAACTTGATGGTCGTCTGCTACTTTTTCGACACTATGTGATGCGATGATAAATTCCGCACGAAGTCATTTGGCATACGTCCATTTTCCATTATGCATGTCATTATCTTCGATATATCCTTTCATGCATGATGAATTGTCTTCATAAGTAAAAGAGGAGCTCCGCAAGTACATCCTGCCATGTGCATTTGCAATCAAAAGCAAATTCTTACGAAGACAATACTTAAATCCTTTACAATTTCACATACTTTTATCCCCGTTGAAAACTTCAACCAGTTTGTCATCAATCACCAAAAAGGGGGAGATTGTAAGTCCATCTAGTGCCACCCCTAGTTGGTTTTGGAGTATTGACGACAAACCTGGTTGAGGGACTAATGTGTTTGTGAAGATTGCAGGATAACACAGGTAGTAGTCCCTCACTGATTCGATTTACCTACCGGAGATGACCCCTAAAAATGTATGAAGACATTGAATACAAAGGTGGTATGTGAAGGTATTCACATTGAAGTCTGTGACAAGAGAAGACATTGTGTGAAAACTATGGAGCACGAAGACTTACTTCTTTCGTTGTTTCGTTTTCTTCTTTGTTGAGTCATAGGAACCACTATACTGTTAAGTGGGGTCCAAGTGAACCAGTCAGAATGACTGAAGTGATGCTTAACCAAAATCCTATGTCTTCGAGAGAAGACAATGAGAGAAAATCTTATCCAGAGCTGGATAAGTCAACTTTGCTTGTAGCTCAAGTAAAGTTGTCGTATGTGTTTGAAATATGACCATTGGAACACGTGTTAGTTCCTTAGTGACCCAGGGTCATTTCTGACAAATCAGGTCGGGTTGCTTGGTGGCTATAAATAGCCCACCCCCTACACCATAAATTCGTTGGCTGCTCAGAGTTAGTGCACGGCTTTTGTCGTTTGAGAGCAACCCACCTCGAAGCCTTTGAGAGAGAAATCCTTGTGAGGACAAAGCCCTAAACACCTAGAGCCAAACAGTGTTAGGCATCACTAAAGTCTTCCTGTCTGTGTGATCTGAAGACTTATTACACTTGAGGACTGTGAATCCTCCAGTTGGTTAGGTGTCGTGTTTTGAGCATCCAAGAGTCATTGTGGATCGCCGGTGAACAAAGTCTGTGAAGGTTTGGAAGTCTACCTTGAAGACTTACCAGAGTAATTGGGCGAGGATTGGGTGTCCTTAGCTCAAGGGGAATAAGGTGGAGACACGGTCTTCTGAGTTAAATCTCAGCCTCCCTAACCAGATGTACAGTTGTCACGGCAACTGGAACTGGTCCAACAAATCATTGTCTTCAACGAGCAACTGGTTCTATCCTTTCCATATCTTTATTTATAGTTGGTCCTTGTGAAGTCATTGCTTGTTTGCATTATATTTTGTCTTCACTGAGTGACTGCTTGTTCTGATTGGCTTCATAATATCTTCCATCCTGATCTATACTGCCTAGCTGCTATTAGTCTTTTATCTTTCATTTCATTGAATACTTGACTATGGCTTTCTTAGTGTAGTCTACCTTTCGCTGCATAATAGGTTTATTTATATCGTTTGTCTTTGAAACTTCCATGTTTTGAAGACTTTCATAAAAATCACCTATTCACCCCCCCCCCTCTAGTTGTCACTAGCACTTTCACTTCCTATACGGTGGGTAACGCCACCACCAAAATCTGTTTGAAGTGTTTCATGTGGCGTCATAATTGCATAGTCTTCGCATTTTGGTTTATCTTCAACATTAATTTAACTTCGAGGCTTATCGTCGCAATGTTGAGTTCATCTGATATATATATTCGTGTTCTATCCTCTACTGCATTCACTTATAGCTATGTCTTTATTCTTGAATCTTTTCTTGATCTAAGTGAATGTGATCGGACCCTAACCTCTTCTGTGCTTCTTCCTCAAATTCTATCTGTCCAGATCATATGTATTCTATTGAAACCTATCGAGTGTCTTTTCTGAGTCCTTGTCAGCGGAAGACAAAGAGACAAACATTTCAATCTATTTTTAATGTTCTATCCTTATTACCTGAATACCGGAGAAGCCGGAACGACCACCCGACAATCAAGGCGTGTGTGGTAACATGGAACAACTTCCAATGTGTTGCATGCAAGCCACGTGTCCTTCAGATGTGAACCGCCAGGGGCACCTGCATAATTACGATGTGATGTCCCTGTCCTTATAAACACACACACACACTGCGGTCATTATCTCTTCTTCCACCTCGCCACCTCGCACAAACCCTAGCGCCTCCGCTAGCTCAAGTCGATGCCGGAGACGAAGCGCTTAGCTGCCACGACGTATTCAACACTGTCCTCACGCCGGCCGAGGACCTCGTTGATACGTCTCCGTCGTATCTATAATTTTTGATTGTTCCATGCCAATATTATTCAACTTTTATTTACTTTTTGGCAATTTTTTATATTATTTTTGACACTAACATATTGATCCAGTGCCCAGTGCCAGTTCCTGTCTGTTGCATGTTTTTGGTTTCGCAGAATATCCATATCAAACGGAATCCAAACGGGATAAAAACGGACGGAGCTTATTTTTGGAAAATTTGGAAAATTTGGAAGGAAAATCAACGCGAACCAGTGCCCGAGGTGGTCACGAGGCGGGGGGGCGCCCCCCTTAGGGCACGCCCCCTACCCTCATGAGCCCACCATAAGGCGGTTGACGCTCTTCTTTTGCCGCAAGAAAGCTAATATTCGGAAAAAAAATCACAGCGAAGGTTTCAGGCCAATCAGAGTTACGGATCTCCATATATACGCAAAATAGTGAAACAGAGACAGAACAGAACACAAAAACAGAGAGAGACAGAGAGACAAATCCAATCTCGGAGGGGCTCTCGCCCCTCCCGTGCCATGGAGGCCATGGACCACAGGGGAAACCCTTCTCCCATCTAGGGAGGAGGTCAAGGAAGAAGAAGAAGGAGGGGGGCTCTCTCCTCCTCGCTTCCGATGGCGTCGGAATGCCACCGGGGGCCATCATCATCACCGCGATCTACACCAACACCTCTGCCATCTTCACCAACATCTCCATCACCTTTCCCCCTCTATCTACAGCGGTCCACTCTCCCGCAACCCGCTGTACCCTCTACTTGAACATGGTGCTTTATGCTTCATATTATTATCCAATGATGTGTTGCCATCCTATGATGTCTGAGTAGATTTTCGTTGTCCTATCGGTGTTTGATGAATTGCTATGATTGATTTAATTTGCTTGTGTTTATGTTGATGTCCTTTGGTGCCCATCATATGAGCGCGCGTGTGGATCACACCATAAGGTTACTTGTATGTTGATAGGACTATGTATTGGAGGGCAAGAGTGACAGAAGCTTCAACCTAGCATAGAAATTGATGCATGCAGGATTGAAGGGGGACCAATATATCTTAATGCTATGGTTGGGTTTTACCTTAATGAACATTAGTAGTTGCGGATGCTTGCTAATAGTTCCAATCATAAGTGCATAGAATTCCAAGTCAGGGATGACATGCTAGCAGTGGCCTCTCCCACATAATAATTGCTATCGGTCTAGTAAAGTAGTCAATTGCTTAGGGGAAATTTCACAACTCCTACCACCACTTTTCCACACTCGCTATATTTATTTCATTGTATCTTTATCTAAACAGCCCCTACTTTTTATTTATGTATTCTTTATTGTCTTGCAAACCTATCCAACCACACCTACAAAGTATTTCTAGTTTCATACTTGTTCTAGGTAAAGCGAACGTCAAGCATGCGTAGAGTTGTATCGGTGGTCGATAGAACTTGAGGGAATATTTGTTCTACCTTTAGCTCCTCGTTGGGTACGACACTCTTACTTATCGAAAACTGTTGCGATCCCCTATACTTGTGGGTTATCAAGACCCTTTTCTGGTGCCGTTGCCGGGGAGCAATAGCGTGGGGTGAATATTCTCGTGTGTGCTTGTTTGCTTTATCACTAAGTAATTTTTATTTGCTGTTCTTAGTTGTTTCCTATCTTCAGTTATGGGTGGGAAATGCAAAATACCAAAAAAATTAATTGTACCTACTGAACCAATGGTTGAAGAACCAATCAAAATCTATCACACTGCTGAAGCTTATTACTTGGATCATCTTCGATCCCTATGTGCTCGTGTTGAAACCCCAACTAGCTTAGTTGAGGGCAAATCTTTAGATGAGCATGCTTGTTATGTGCGACACTGTATATCTGAAAAAGGGAAATTATTATGGAGTCAAATTCAACGTTTGCAATGATATGCTTGGAATTTATGTGAATTATATGATTTTACTTGTTGTTCTGAAAACCCTAAGAAACACCTTCCCTACCAATGTGAGTTTATTGATAATGGAATCTTATCTTCTTATGCTAAAGGTGTTTATAGTTACTATGATGTTCAACAAATTGAAGAATTTGTTGCTTTTGAGGGTGCTTATGAAATTGCTTCTTTGATTGAAAAGTATGATGCTACTTTTCACAAATCTGAAAATTTTGCTATACTTAAATATTGCTATGATAATTATGCTTCTAATACCTATGTTAAACAATATATTGAGGATACTCCGTTGTCCAAGAAGAGACTAATATATTGCAGGAGTCTATGGAAGAAGAAATTGATGAAACTGTGAGCTCATTGGATGAAAAAGATGATGAGGAGAGCGAAGAACAAAAGGAGGAAGAGCGGAGTGATCACCCGTGCCCACCTTCTAATGAGAGTAACTCTTCAACTCATACATTGTTTAATTCCCCTCCATGCTTACCGAAGGATGATTGCTATGATGACTGTTATGATCCCTATGATTCTTTTGAAATATCCCATTTTGATGACGCTTGCTATGCTTATGGCCAAGATGCCAATATGAATTATGCTTAAGGAGATGAACTTGCTATAGTTCCTTATGTTAAACATGAAATTGTTTCTATTGCACCCACACATGATAGTCCTATTATCTTTTTGAATTCTCCAGATTATACTATATCGGAGAAGTTTGCACTTATTAAGGATTATATTGATGGGTTGCCTTTTACCATTGCACATGATGATTTCGATAAATATAATATGCATGTGCTTGCTTCTCCTACTTGCAATTATTATGAGAGAGGAACTATATCTCCACCTCTCTATGTTTCCAACATGATAAAATTGCAAGAAACTGTTTATACTATGCATTGGCCTTTACTAGGTGTGCATGAATTGTTCTTTTATGACATGCCGATGCATAGGAAGAGAGTTAGACTTCATCATTGCTTGATATATGTTGCTTTGTGCTCACTACTAAATTACAAATCATTGTTAATTAAAATTGGCTTTGATATACCTTGGGATCCGGGTGGATTCACTACTTGAGCACTATATGCCTAGCTTAATGGCTTTAAAGAAAGCGCTGCCAGGGAGACAACCCGGAAGTTTTAGAGAGTCATTTATTTCTGTTGAGTGCTTTCATATAGTTTAAAAACAACAAAAATAAAGAGGGGAACCCAAAACTTTTCAAAAAGGAAAGTGAAAGTGAGAAAGACAAGCACTGTTGAAATGGGAGAGCTCCTTGAACTTTGTTCATGCTCACGGCAACTTTGTGAATCTTGATTACAGAAACTTTTCAACAAAAATAATTATCCCCTTGTACAATTCCATTGTATTATAAAAATAATGTGTCAAGTTTTGCCTTTAGGATGTTTACATTTGCTTGATGGTTTGTACGGTGCAGGACAGAAACTTTGGCTGTAGTGCGCAATTCTACATTTTTAGCTGGAACGTCAAATGGTTCTGATTCTTTTTGCACTGTCTTTTTGGACAAATTGTTTATTTTTCCTAATTTTGGAAGAATTTTTCAAGTATCAAAAGTATGGTGAATGTTCAGATTGCTATAGACTGTTCTGTTTTAGACAGATTCTGTTTTTGATGCATAGTTTGCTTGTTTTGATGAAACTATCAATTTATATCAGTGGATTAAGCCATGGAAAAGTTATGCTACAGTAGACACAATGCAAAAACAAAATATGAATTGGTTTGCAACTGTACTTATAGTGGTGATTTGCTTTATTATACTAACGGATCTTACCAAGTTTTCTGTTGAAGTTTTGTGTGGATGAAGTGTTCGATGATCAAGAAGGTCTCGATGTGAGAAGAAGGAAGAGAGGCAAGAGCTCAAGCTTGGGGATGCCCGAGGCACCCCAAGTAAATATTCAAGGAGACTCAAGCGTCTAAGCTTGGGGATGCTGGGGAGGCATCCCCTCTTTCTTCAACAAGTATCGGTATGTTTTCGGATTCGTTTCGTTCATGCGATATGTGCAATCTTGGAGCGTCTTTGCTTTCGTTTTCATGTTTCTTTTTTGCACCATGCTGGTATGATATAGTCCTTGGTTGATTTATAGAATGCGCCTTGCACTTCACTTATATCTTTTGAGTATGGCTTTATAGAATGCTTCATGTGCTTCACTTATATCATTTGAAGTTTGGATTGCCTGTTTCTCTTCACTTAGACAACCGCCATTTGTAGAATGCTCTTTTGCTTCACTTATATTTGTTAGATCGTGGGCATATATTTTGTAGAAAGAATTGAACTCTCTTGCTTCACTTATATCTATTTAGAGAGATGACAGGAATTGGTCATTCACATTGTTAGTCATAAAATCCTACATAAACTTGTAGATCGCTAAATATGATATGTTTGATTCCTTCCAATAGTTTTGCGATATAAAGATGGTGATATTAGAGTCATGCTAGTCGAGTAATTGTGAAATTGAGAAATACTTGTGTTGAGGTTTGCAAGTCCCGTAGCATGCACGTATGGTGAACCGTTATGTAACGAAGTCAGAGCATGAGGTGTTTATTGATTGTCTTCCTTATGAGTGGCGGTCGGGGACGAGCGATGGTCTTTTCCTACAAATCTATCCCCCTAGGAGCATGTGCGTAGTACTTTGTTTCGATGACTAATAGATTTTTGCAATAAGTATGTGAGTTCTTTATGACTAATGTTGAGTCCATGGATTATACGCAGTCTCACCCTTCCACCATTGCTAGCCTCTCTAGTACCGCGCAACTTTCGCCGGTACCATAAACCCACCTTATATGTTCCTCAAAACACCCACCATACCTACCTATTATGGCATTTCCAAAGCCATTCCGAGATATATTGCCATGCAACTTCCATCATCATCATATACATGACTTGAGCATTTATTGTCATATTGCTTTGCATGATCGTAAGATAGCTAGCATGATGTTTTCATGGCTTGTCCGTTTTTTGATATCATTGTTACGCTAGATCATTACACATCCCGGTACACCGCCGGAGGCATTCATATAGAGTCATATCTTTATTCTAGATATCGAGTTGTAATATTGAGTTGTAAGTAAATAAAAGTGTGATGATCATCATTATTAGAGCATTTCCCCAGTGAGGAAAGGATGATGGAGACTATTATTCCCCCATAGAGTCGGGATGAGACTCCGGACTTTACAAAAAAATAAAAGAGGCCAAAGAAGCCCAAATAAAAAAAAAGAGGCCAAAGAAGCCCACCAAAAAAATAATAAAAAAATAAAAAATAAATGAGAGAAAAAGAGAGAATGGGCAGTGCTACTATCCTTTTTCCACACTTGTGCTTCAAAGTAGCACCATGTTCTTCATATAGAGAGTCTCTTGAGTTATCACTTTCATATACTAGTGGGAATTTACATTATAGAACTTGGCTTGTATATTCCGATGATGGGCTTCCTCAAATGCCCGAGGTCTTCATGAGCAAGCAAGTTGGATGCACACCCACTTAGTTTCAGTTGGAGCTTTCATACATTTATAGCTCTAGTGCATCTGTTGCATGGCAATCCCTCCTCACTCACATTGATATCTATTGATGGGCATCTCCATAGCCCGTTGATATGCCTAGTTGATGTGAGACTATCTTCTCCTTTTGGTCTTCTCCACAACCACCATTCTATTCCACCTATAGTGCTATGTCCATGGCTCACGCTCATGTATTGCGTGAAAGTTGAAAAGGTTTGAGAACGTCAAAAGTATGAAACAATTGCTTGGCTTGTCATCGGGGTTGTGCATGATGTAAATATTTTGTGTGGTGAATATGGAGCATAGCCAGTGTCGGTGTCAAAACCGGCGGATCTCGGGTAGGGGGTCCCGAACTGTGCGTCTAGGCCGGATGGTAACAGGAGGCAAGGGACACGAAGTTTTACCCAGGTTCGGGCCCTCTCGATGGAGGTAAAACCCTACGTCCTGCTTGATTAATATTGATGATATGGGTAGTACAAGAGTAGATCTACCACGAGATCAGAGAGGCTAAACCCTAGAAGCTAGCCTATGGTATGATTGTTGATGTGTATGTTGTCCTATGGACTAAAACCCTTCGGTTTATATAGACACCGGATAGGGTTAGGGTTACATAGAGTCGGTTACAATGGTAGGAGATCTGAACATCCGTATCACCAAGCTTGCCTTCCACGCCAAGGAAAGTCCCTTCCGGACACGGGACGGAGTCTTCAATCTTGTATATTCATAGTCCAGGAGTCCGGCTGAAGGTATAGTTCGGCTATCCGAACACCCCCTAATCCAGGACTACCTCAGCCAGACTATATGATTTTGTAGGGATGAGATTTCTTTGGCTATGTTATTTCAATAAGACATAATTGCTTGGTTGGTATGCTTGAAATATTATTGTCTTTATGTCAAAAGATAGATTATTGCTTTGAATCGCTCATGTCTTAATATTCATGCCATGATTAGACATATGATCAAGATTATGCTAGGTAGCGTTCCACATCAAAAATTATCTTTTTTATGATTTACCTACTCGAGGACGAGCAGGAATTAAGCTTGGGGATGCTGATATATCTCCGTCGTATCTATAATTTTTTATTATTCCATGCCAATATTATTTAACTTTCATATACTTTTTGACAACTTTTTATATTATTTTTGGGACTAACATATTGATCCAGTGCCTAGTGCCAGTTCCTGTCTGTTGCATGTTTTTGGTTTCGCAGAATATCCATATCAAACGGAGTCCAAACGGGATAAAAACAGACAAAGCTTATTTTTGGAAAATATGAAAAATTTGGAAGGAAAATCAACGCGAACCAGTGCCCGAGGTGGTCACGAGGCAGGGGGCGCCCCCCCCCCTTAGGGCGCGCCCCTACCCTCGTGAACCCACTATAAGGAGGTTGACGCTCTTCTTTTGCTGCAAGAAAACTAATATTCGGAAAAAAAATCACGGCGAAGGTTTCAGGCCAATCGGAGTTACGGATCTCCATATATACGCGAAACGGTGAAACAGAGACAGAATAGAACGCAGAAACAGAGAGAGACAGAGAGACAGATCCAATCTCGGAGGGGCTCTCGCCCCTCCCGTGCCATGGAGGCAATGGACCACAGGGGAAACCCTTCTCCCATCTAGGGTGGAGGTCAAGGAAGAAAAAGAAGGAGGGGGGCTCTCTCCCCCTCGCTTCCGGTGGCGTCGGAACGCTGCCAGGGGCCATCATCATCACCGCGATCTACACCAACACCTCCGCCATCTTCACCAACATCTCCATCACCTTCCCCCCTCTATCTACAGTGGTCCACTCTCGCGCAACCCGCTGTACCCTCTACTTGAACATGGTGCTTTATGCTTCATATTATTATCCAATGATGTGTTGCCATCCTATGATGTCTGAGTAGATTTTCGTTGTCCTATCGGTGGTTGGTGAATTGCTATGATTGATTTAATTTTCTTGTCGTTATGTTGTTGTCCTTTGGTGCCCATCATATGAGCGCGCGCGTGGATCACACCATAGGGTTAGTTGTATGTTGATAGGACTATGTATTGGAGGGCAAGAGTGACAGAAGCTTCAACCTAGCATAGAAATTGATGCATACGCGATTGAAGGGGGACCAATATATCTTAATTCTATGGTCGGGTTTTACCTTAATGAACATTAGTAGGTGCAGATGCTTGCTAATAGTTCCAATCATAAGTGCATAGAATTCCAAGTCGGGGATGACATGCTAGCAGTGGCCTCTCCCACATAATACTTGCTATCGGTCTAGTAAAGTAGTCAATTGCTTAGGGGCAATTTCACAACTCCTACCACCACTTTTGCACACTCGCTATATTTACTTTATTGTATCTTTATCTAAACAGCCCCTACTTTTTATTTACGTATTCTTTATTATCTTGCAAACCTATCCAACCACACCTACAAAGTACTTCTAGTTTCATACTTGTTCTAGGTAAAGCGAACGTCAAGCGTGCGTAGAGTTGTATCGGTGGTCGATAGAACTTGAGGGAATATTTGTTCTACCTTTAGCTCCTCGTTGGGTTTGACACTCTTACTTATCGAAAACTGTTGCGATCCCCTATACTTGTGGGTTATCACTCGTCCTCTCTGCTGCCGCCGTAGGTGTCTTCCATCGCCAAGTTAGGGCACGTGAGATTGAACTGCTCGGCTTCTAACTCTGCCTTGTCTAGCAGTTCGTTCATGGTAATTAAATCTTACTTTTTACTGCCTTTTAGATCCGTCAAATCCATCCACTTGAACCAAAAGTGGTTTCTTCACTTCCAAATATGGATCCATCCTTATCTGCATCTCATATCATGTTAAGAATATTCACTTATGCTTCATAACTAGTTAGATTCCTCACTTGTACTTATTCATGGATTCGTACACATCTAGAACCGGCTCTCTTCAAATAAGTGAATGTCTTCGCTCTATGAGGTCAATGTCTTCAAACTGATTTATCTTCAAAATCTTCTGAGAATGCATATGACCTCTTCCCCTTCCCTCGCACCTTAATGCTGTCACAGGTACATGTCCGTGGGAAAATCCCTTGGTTCTCATAGTCTGCATTCATTTGCAGAGTTCTTACAGCATCACATACACTCTCCTGAAGCCAGCTCTTGTTTGACCAACAGAAGGAAGCCATTCATTGTTCTGAAGCCAATCAGCCTGAATATAATGGCCACTGAAAAATCTGTCCGGAAGGGTGGCAGACAGCGCAGAGGCAACACAACTCTAGATCTACCTCCGGATCTGTACGAGTTGTATAAGTCAGATCCTGAAGAAAGTTACAATCGATGCAAGACCTGAATCCAATGGATTCAAAGATATTGGGCAGAAGAATGGTTCAAGTACCACTTCGTGACCCCTGAATATGCAGAGAAGAATGCTATCAAGCGCCCATGGGGAGATAACCTATACAGGAATCTACAGCCAAAGTCGAAGCCTGAAGCCATTGCTCAAGGCTTCTACCCATGCATGGTCCGAGGACTGAAGCCTGATACTGCCGACCCTTCATTCTTGTTATGGTGTCATGAAGACAGTCTGTTCAAGCGCAACTATCAGTTTGCCAAGGAGTCAGCTACCAAGAACAAGAAGGGGCTAGGACTCAACTTCAACCCTGGTCCATCTGCTTCAAGGGCTAACGGCACACGCGATGCCAATCCAAATGTCATCGGCCCCTTTTCCAACTTCGATGGTCTTCTCTCACACATCGCTGCTCAGAGGGCTACGGTGGAGCAATCTGCTGATGACGCGGACTCTGAAGATGCGCCAGCACCACCGAAGCAAAAGACAAAGAAGACAAACGCTTTGAAGCCCTCTGCCACACCAAAAGCTTCAACCCTGGATCCATTGGCCACTGCACCTCCTGAAGCCAGTGTGCAGTCTGAAGACATGTCTCGTGTCTCCAAGAAAGTCGAGAAGACCAAGAAAACCAAGAAGCCTAAGAAGATTTCTAGGCATGAATTGACTACTACTGCCGTTCTAAGGAACGAGGAAGACACCATTGATCTGTCTAGTGATGAAGATCTTGTTGATGAAGCACTTGAGCAACTGATCAAGAGCAAGCAAGAGGCAGAGATCTTCAATGATCTACCCCTCTTTGATGTTGATATTCTGAACAATTACATTGATGAGTGGTTCAATGACCAAAGCCTCGGATTGATGATCTGCAGCTGCGAGTGAGCACTAGAGTCACATTTCACGGAGCCATTGCTAATGAACTGCCTGTGGCTCAGAAAATCATCGAGCTGGAGAAGAAGATTGACTATGAGAAGGCACACTTCAAGAAGAACATGGCCAAGCTCAGCGTCGCAGATGTTCAAATCTTCAAAGAGATGCTGCATGATCTCAAAGAAGAGTTTCACAAGAAGAGGGAAAAAGCCAAAGGCTCACGAGAGCGCATGAAGTATTTCATAGAGAAATGTGTTCAAGCCCACAATGAAGCTAAAAAGCGCAAAGATCTTGGGCATCCTGGCATCGACCCCAGGATGGCTGCCAAGCCAATGAAGAAGTCTGGTGTGGCCCGAATTGAAGCATCAAGGCAGGAAGAACCTTGCATTGTCTTCCCTGCCAGCATGACAGGCTCGAAACATAAGGTCCCCTCAGCAGCTTCAGAACTGAAGAAGACAAGGGCAGCTGAAGTTGATGCCAGGAAACACAAGCACAAGAACACCTCTGATGAGGCCCCATCCAAGAAGAAATTGAAGACAAAGTCTTCAAAGAAAGAGTGTGATGCGGCCTTTGAGCCCCTTGTTGTTGAGCCCATTTCTATTGCCCGTCCAGGCTCCACCAACCAAGAGCGTCACCTTGTGATCCACGAGTCTGCTTCCACAGAGGCTCCTGAAGATGAAGAAGTTCTAGTTGTTGACCCCATCACAGCTGAAGACATTGGTCAGGATGACAATGTTGAAGATGATGTAGTCCTTCCTCAACTCGAGCACCAGTCGGTATCATCGCCTGTTCTTATGAAAAGTGAACTTATGTGCATTGGTCGTCCATTGACACCAATTTCTCTGGATGATTCATGGGCCGAGCGCCCTCAGCAAGACACCCCTGTACATGATGAGACACCCAGAACTCCACCCCCTCAAGTCACCACTCCGGTGCTTGACGATGACAACTACATTGTGCAGACCTCTCCATCACCACAGGTGTCGCCCGCATTCCGCAGGCTTTGCAAAGGCCCCAGGCCACAGGTCACCATGTTGAGCATTCCGAAAGGGGAAGTGCACCAAAGCTCACTAGCACGTCAAGTGTTTCCTGAAGCCACCCCTAATGCGAATGTCTCTGAGTCTGAAGCTAAAGCTGCTGAAGACATTCCGGCTACATTAGCTGAAGAAGATCAAGGAGAAAGAGAAGAAGAAAGAGTTGCCACACACCCTGTTGTTGATCCAGTCATTCTCGAGGAGAATGTGACTGTGCCCGACCATCCTGTTATTGAACAAACGGAGGTTGAAAACATTGAGGCTGCCATAAACAACAATGCTGAAGCCAATGACACTGTCATGGCTGAAGACAATGTGGTGCCTGAAGCTCAAGAGGAGCCCGAAGTCAATGTGGAAGTTGAAGCCAATGTTCCACCTCCAAGGCCTCATACCATTGAACAGGCCTATGATCATGGTCAGCTTGTCATAGTTAGATGGCCTGCCATGGTTCCACCCTCTGCTCCCGAACCGCAATATGACTATCATGTTGAGCAGAGACCACAAGTTCAGAAGCCCAAGCCACGGCTGCCAAGGCTCCCATGTGTTGCCACTACAATGGGTTCTTTCAACATGCACAGCTTCAGAGCCCACAACACCTTCTTTAACAGTGCCAAGAATCCATACTCGAAGCCAAAGATCTCTTCCGATCGCTTCTGGAGCCATCAGCAGCGCAGCTATTACTCCTACATTCTATACAATCAAGAACGGATCTTTCCGCACATGCATCTTGACTGTGAAGCTATTGCTGGGATGCCCTGTCTTGAAGAAGCACTGGACTGTTTCAGAGATGTTGGTCTTCTGCCATTTGTGACAGACAAAGAGCACTGGAATGAAGAGCTTCTACTGCAGTTTTATGCAACACTTCATATTCACGGCTACAACAGGGATCCGAAGACATGGATTCTTGAGTGGATGACATGTGATGTGCATCATGAAGCCAAAGCTCAAGACATCATCGAGCTTACTTCCCTGCGCACTCCAGGTGAGTTCTACGAACCTGGTTGTCAACGTCATCACGATGAACTGCAGAGTATCTTCCAGAGGCCTGAGCCCAATATGAGTGAGATGCTTAGTATGATGAAGCCATTGCCTCCGGATGCTGAATACCCCAAAGAGTTCTTCGTACAGGACCTTGAGTACTTGCCCTGCACTGTTTATCATATTCTGAGGCGTACTCTCTGGCCGATCAAGAGACACTCTTCTGAAGCCAAACTAAAAGGAGCCATGAAGACTTTGGTATTTTACATCATCCATGGCATCAGATTCAACTCCCAGGATTTCTTCATCAGACAACTTGCTGCATCTGCGATTGATCTGTTTGGCCTGAAATTCTATGCTCCCTGGGTGATGCGCCTGATCAAGCTCCATTCTACTATTGACTATCAGCCCTCAGCATGCAACCATCTTGTTTTTCTGCCTAAGGTTGATCTGTCCATTGAAGACATCTACCCCGAGCCTGCCAAGAAACCTATACATCTTCAGAATGCTGAACACCATAGCTTCTCACAACCAATGGATGGAATTCTTGTCCCCAATGCTACAACCCCCACTTATCCTCTAGCTGGGAACATGAGAGTGCCACATCGTGCCAACACTAAAGCCACAACAAGTACGGTTGCCCAACGGCCTCGGAAGTGTTCCCATGTCCTCCATGACCGAGAGCTTCTTGTGGCCCTACACCAGAAACATGATAAGCATCATGACTAGCTAAAGCGTTAGATGCAGAGTATCTTGGTGGATGTCAATCACATTCGAAACTTGGCCACCAAGAACTCGTTCGTTGCCCATGAAGCCTGTCGGCGGTCCTGGAAGAGTCTCACACTACTATGTCCTAAAGACGATCTTCGCGAAGATGGCTTCACTAAGGGCTTCAAGTTTGATGCCTCCACGAAATGCAAGATGGCGTCGCACTCCCTCAATTGAAGATTCTGAGCGTTCATCTTCGGTTGCAACTGTTGTTGCTAGAGTTGTCGATGAAGAAGACGACACCACTTCACCAACCATGGCTACCCTGCATCTCGACACTGCATCAGGCCCGTCTACACCACCGAACTCCAATGTCGACCCTGCTCCTTCATCTACTCCTGATGGGAACGAGTAGATACTCTATGTCTTCAAACCTTTTTGGTCCTTACTGACAAAAGGGGGAGAAGCTTATGAGTTGATAGTCTTCAAGCGGGTCCTTATGGGTGGTTGCTTTATTTTGCTAAGTCTTTACAACTCTTGTATTTTGAAACATTTGGTTCTTTGAGTTGTAACACTTAAACTCGATGGTCGTCTGCTACTTATTCTGCTACCTTTTGATGCGATGATAAATTCCGCATGAAGCCATTCCGCAGACGTCCATTTTTCATTATGCATGTCATTATCTTTGTTATCTCTTTATGTGCATGAGGAATTGTCTTCATAAGTTGAATAGGATCTCCACAAAGTAAAACATGTCATGTGCATTTGCATTCAAAAGCAAACTAGTTATATGCACATCTTCAGGGGGGAGCCTTTGCTACTTATGAAGACAATGACTTAATCCTTAAAACTTTCACATACTTTTATACCCGTTGAAAACTTCAACCGGTTTATCATCAATCACCAAAAAGGGGAGATTTTAAGTGCATCTAGTGCCACCCTTAATTGGTTTTGGAGTACTGACGACAAACTTGGTTGAGGGACTAATGTGTTTGTGAGAATTGCATGATAGCACAGGTAGTAGTCCCTTATTGATTTGGTTTACCTACCAGAGATGACCCCTAAAAATGTGTGAAGACACTCAAGACAGTGGTGGTCTGTGAAGATATTTACAGTGAAGATTATGACATGAGAAGACATTCACATGAAGACTATGGAGTGCAAAGACATAGTTGTTTCGTAGTTTCCTTTTCTTCTTTGTTCAGTCATAGGAACCACCGTACTGTTAAGTGGGGTCCAAGTGAACAAAGTCAGAGTGACTGATGTGATGCTCAACCGAATCCTATGTCTTCGAGCGAAGACAATGAGAGCAAATCTTATCCAGAGCTGGATGAGTCAGCTTTACTTGTAGCCCAAGTCAAGCTGTCGCGTGTGTTTGAAATCTGACCGTTGGACACGTGTCAGTTCCTTAGTGACCCAGGATCATTTTGGACAAATCAGGTCGGGTTGCCTCCTGGCTATAAATAGCCCACCCACTACAGCATAAATTGGTGGCTGCTCAGAGTTAGTGCACGGCTTTTTGTCGTTTGAGAGCAACCCACCTCCGAAGCATTTGAGAGAGAGAGAGAGAGAGAGAGAGATCCTTGCAAGGACAAAGCCCAAAACACCCAAAGCCAAAGAGTGTTAGGCATCACTGAAGTCTTTCTTTCCGCGTGATCTGAATACTTGTTACACTTGAGGACTGTGAATCCTCCAGCCGGTTAGGCGTCGCGTTCTGTGTATCCAAGAGTCATTGTGGATTGCCAGTGAACGAAGTCTGTGAAGGTTTGGAAGTCTACCTTGAAGACTTAGCAGAGTGATTGGGCGATGATTGTGTGTCCTTAGCTCAAGGGGAATAAGGTGAACACACGGTCTTCTGAGCTAAATTTCAGCCTCCCCTACCAGACATGCAGTTGTCACAGCAACTGGAACTGGTCTACCAAATCCTTGTCTTCACTAAGCTATTGGTTTTATCCTTCACTTCCCTTTACTTTACAGTTTGTCTTCGTGAAGTCATTGCCTGCCTGTATGATCTGATTGACTTCACTGACTGAAGACTGTTCACTGTTTGGCTTCATACTGTCTTCCATCCTGATCCATACTACCTAGCTGCTGATAGTCTTCGTGCTTTCACTTCATTGCTTACTTGACTATGGCTTGCCTAGTGTAGTCTACCTTCCGCTGCATATTAATAAGATCATTTCTACTGTTTGTCTTCAAAGCCCCCGTGTTTTAAAGACTTTCATAAAAATCACCTATTCACCCCCCTCTAGTCATTAACTAGCACTTTCAACGTCCCATTAGCCTAGCCGATGCTTCAATAGGTCGGACACCTGAGGACCCCTGAATCCAGGTCTCCCTCAGCTGCCCTTGGCGGCGGGGCGGCGTGGTGGCGTCCAGTGGCCAGCAGCGCGTCCTCGGCCCAGATCTAGGCCCTCCCGGCCCCATCTGGGTCCTAGTGGTTAGCCATTGGCGTGGCTACGATGTCCTCTGCGTGGCGTGGAGGAGGAGTGGCTCGGACTCGAGGTGGTGGCGCCAACGGCGTGCCTTCTGCAGCGTGACAGTGGGAGCTTTACGGGCATTTGAGGACTCGACCGGACCTATGGGCCCATGAGACCGGTATGCTC
>NC_041384.1:82987749-82998072 GCF_002162155.2 Triticum dicoccoides
CCCCGCATGCCGACGATGTTGCTGTCCCGAGCCCCGGCTCCTCTTCTTCGTTGAGCAGGCCCCTTTCGCGGTGCTGTGGTGAGACAACGTGGAAGCTTCAAGACTGTTTTGGCGTAGGTTGGTGGTTTGTTTTGTGGCATGCTCCAAAGCGCCAGAGGTGAAGGTTGGGATCGGGAGAAATCCCTGTCGGCCAAGCCAACTCCAACGCGGTGGTGCCTGAGGGTGCCTCCAAACCTTCCTGGAGGGCGTCGGGGGTACCCTTCCTCTCTCCTCGTCGCATGTCGGGGGAAACCCTTGGCAGCGGTGTCGTCATCGTCGTGTCCCTTCTTAAAGGTGTTGATTGGTACCGGGGCTTCTGAGTATAGGAGCTTAGTGGAGGATCCCCGGTGGGCGCGGCGGTCGCGAAGCTTCTTCGTTTTTGTTGATTTGCCGGTGTCGGCATTTGTTTCTTTTCTTTTTTCTCTTTCGTTTATTTTGGGCGTGCATGTGCTGCTTCCGCCCCAGTATCTATCTGTTTGTATCGGTGATGTTTGCTTTCTAATACAAAAAGGGGGAAACCCTATTTCGTCATGGTAACAAACTGGATTCTCCCTCTCGTGCTCCAGGCGAAATGTGTGTTCCACAGCGAGCTGAGGAGCGGGTCACTCTGTGCATTTGAAAACCGAACCGAAAAACCATACCGAAAATAAACCGAACCGAACTGATTTTATAGTTTTTATGGTTTCTGGTTTCGGTATGGTATGAACTTTTCATACTGTTTTGAACTTTGGTTTATATGGTATATACCGAAAAACCGAACGGTTAACCGAATAAACCGAAGTAAAAACTAAATTTATATTTCTTGAGATAAACAATCATACAAGTTGTCATTTTTCTTGTACATGAGTCAAATTCACTACTAAGCACGTAATTTTTTCTTGTAGCATAGTTATTTTTCTCTTTTTAAAATGCTAAACACGTCCATAACCATCAACAGATGAATCAATGCAAGTATATACACTTATATATATAGTTATATACTATTTGTGTAAAATAGTATGTGTTTTGAGTCATAAATTTGTAAGTTATTATTACATCATTTTCAAATTCGCGTTAGGTTTGATTTTTATGGTATATACCGAAACCATACCAAAATAATTTGGTATATACTGAAACCGAATCGTAATTTATTTTCATACCGTATTTACCGAAGTATTAATACAGTACAAACCAAAAAACCGTATAAACCGAACCATATAAACCGAATAAACCGAACGCACAAAGTGAGGAGCGGGCCAGCAGCTGATTCCCAACCCTCCACGGATCTTCTGCGCACGCACTCGGTTACAAGCTGTGCACAGAAGCAGCCACCCGGCGCAAAGAATCCTAGGTGGTTTTCGGCGCGTCCGTGGGCTACCGGCGGCTGCCCCCTGCCCCGCTCCTCCTTTTTATTCCCCGCTCCTCTACACGGGCCAGCGCAAAACCTAGAGTTGACCACAAGAGTCCCCCTGGAAAAAAAGAGTTGACAACCAGAGACCGGTGGTCAGGCTTTGCCGATGGAGAGGGTTGACGGAGGAGCGGGGTTGGGTGCGCGTGGGTCTGCGGGGGCGATGCTCGGCATGGAGATGCACACCTCGTCCACCAGCCGCAGCCGCAGATCCACGCGGCCTCCTCGTTCCAGCAGCCGCCGGAGCACCTCCACCACGCCAACGGAGGCTTCCAGGTCCAGCACCACCAGGCCATGCCGATGGGGCAGCAGCACCCGCCACCGTCGTACGCTGCTTACGTGGCGCCGCCATCGAGGGTGGTCAACGCGCATGAAGAGGAGGAGATGGGCAACGGCGTCGCCGCCGTGCAGCAGCCGGGGGCGGGGACAGCGGGGTGCTCGTGGTCCCGGATGAAGTGGACGGATGCGATGGTGCGTCTGCTCATCGCGGTGGTGTACAACGCCGGGGACGACGGGGAGGGCGCGTCTGCAGGAGGCAGGGCGGCGGCGGCGCATTCGCACGGGAAGGCGGTGGCGTCTGCGGCGGCGCAGGGCGGGCACGGGCCGCAGGCTGCGGCGCAGCAGAGGAAAGGTAAGTGGAGGTCCGTGTCCCGGGCGATGGTGGAGAAAGGCTTCAAGGTGTCGCCGCAGCAATGCGAGGACAAGTTCAACGACCTCAACAAGCGCTACAAGCGAGTCGTCGAACTGCTCGGCCGCGGCACGGCGTGCAACGTGGTCGCGAACCCCGCGCTGCTCGACGCCATGGGCGAGCTCACGGCCAAGGCCAAGGAGGAGACGCGCAAGCTGCTCAGCTCCAAGCGCCTCTTCTTCCGCGAGATGTGCAACTACCACAACCCCGGCGGCACCGCAACAGCCTCGCACGGCACCCAAGGCGGCCGCCAGGTGGTGAATTTCAGCACGCGCTCGGAGGACGACAGCGAGGACGACGTCCTCAGTAGCAAAGAGGCTGAAGAGGAGGAGGACGACTACGACCTGGACGACGTGGAGGAGAAGGCGCCAGGCACCAAGCGCAGCGACGGCCGCATCGACGACAGCAATGGCTTCCACAACTACGGCGAGCACAAGAACAAGCGCCGTCGTGGCGAGAGCAGCGCGGCTGCGGCCGGGGAAGACGGGGAAGAGAACGGGAACAACAATCCTGCCCGCGGGATGCCGTGCACCATGCAGCAGCTGAAGCGCGAGCTGGCCGCGGCGGAGGCCGGTGGCGACCAGCAGCAGCTGCGGCAGTTGGTGCGGCGGCGCGCGCTGGAGCTGGAGAAGCAGGAGCTGGCGTACGAGGTCCAGGAGTTAGCGCTGGAGAAGTACCGCCACAGGTGGGAGCAGTTCAAGGCCAAGAAGGAGTGGAACATGGAGCACGAGCGCCTGCAGATCGAGTGCCTACGCGTCGACGGCCAGCGCATGCTGCTCGTGCTCAAGCAGAAGGAGTTCGACCTGGACCACCTCCCGGGCGCCCAGACCCCGCCGCCCGGCGCTGCCATCCAGCAGCAGCCCGGCTCCAGCCCCTCCACCACCGGGCACCCCAACTAGCTAGGCAGGACACAGGCAGCCATGCAGGACACCATGCATACATACATTTCGCTTTTCCCTTAGGCCACCATGCATACTCCATTTTTCCTTTTCCTTCGCCAGCATACATTACATTTCGCTTTCGATTCGTCGTAATCAGCAGTAGCAGCTGATCAATAACCTGTAAGATGCCTGCCTTGAATTGAGAAGTTTCAGAATTCAGATGCCAATGGTCTCTTCATGATCTGCCCGGAATAATCCTTGTACTACTTGTCAGCGTTGAGTCTTGAGTGTACTCGAGTATCTACCTCGATCGTGGGAGTCCATGGGCATCTCCGAGTTGCTTGGCGCTCTGCAACTGCCCCATGGTCGGGGCGGCGCTGATCCCCATGGTCCACTGCCCACGCGGTGTGGCTTGGCCTTTTGCAGTGGCTCTACCTAGGAATCGTCGACCGTCGCCGTACCTTTCTCCTCCCCTTTCTTCGATGGTCAACTGCGTATCCTAAACTGTGATCGGGTCTTTAATTAGCTAAATCAATACGGCGTCCGTTTCCCTCTACTGCATAATTTTGGTGCTCTCTGGGGTGGGTTCCTCTCTCGAAGTTTCCTTTTCTGCTGTTTAAATGTCCAGGTATTAGGCCAGCACCGAAAACCCCACAAAGTCACGTCGGATCCTACGCACACACAAATTGTCATGCCCTCTTGCCACGCCTGGCAATTACATGTAACCATCGTGAACGTTTACGCTCCAACACATCACAAGGTTCAGTAAAACTTCCTAGGTGACCTCTGTCTCTACCCATTCAAAACTCACGGTGGATCATAATAGAAGATCTTTTTTCCCAACCTTATGAGAGAGCCCTCTCAAGAACAATGTCTCTTTCGTCAAACTGAAACTGGCATGTTTAGCAACACAGAAAATGATCTTCTGTAATTGAACGTCCTCTTTTGGACAGAAGGTTTAAATGGTCGAACAAACATGATGAACCAACAATAGAGAGAATTGGCCTTGGCTTCATAAACCTAGCCTGGGATCAAGTTTTCCAAACAGTTTCCTCGATAGCTTCTCGCCATGTATCATTTCTAACGTCGGTCGATGCAGTTGCTCCTTGTCCCGTGCTTTT
Organism: Triticum dicoccoides; assembly: GCF_002162155.2. NCBI lineage: Eukaryota > Viridiplantae > Streptophyta > Magnoliopsida > Poales > Poaceae > Triticum > Triticum dicoccoides. Next base: position 82,991,866 of record NC_041384.1, read on the forward strand.
TTGATTTGGAAACGTTTGGTCTGCGCCCCCCCCCCCTCCCCTCCCCCCATCGTACGACCGACTATCCTACAAGCTAACTCTCGGCCCAGGTAAGTCCAAACTAGGCCCCCTTGCTGGTTGTCGCACTTAAATGAAACTCGACCTGCCGTACATGTACGTTGGCGTAAGAATTGTGGCGTTTCAACATCCAACCCCAAACTATCAGCTAAACAGTCATTATAGGGGTTCTCAAGCATACGATCTAGTAAATGTCCATTATTGGGTGCAACGCGACAAAGTATAAGTTGCACTTGACGGAGACCAGAACACTCGCTATATTCACATCCCTGCATCAATCCGTCTCCGTCATAACAAAATCATCCCTGCATCAATCTGTCTCCGTCATAACAAAATCACCACTCTTATTCATAAATTGTTCAGAATTTGTCTCACATGTCTCCAAGATTAAAATTCTAACGGATTTCTACTCCTCCTTGCTTGGATCTACCTTCAAACCATCTTGGAACTTCTCCCATCTCGACCTATACCATCCTCAGAACCCCCACCCCCCGGCAGCTGGGTGGCATCCTAACGGCCTTGGCACCTTCTCAATTCTCCATCCTATGAGAAAGTGACGACTTGCACCTAAATTGTCACATCCTCTCGCCTCGCCTCACAGTCACCCATAACCACCACGAACATTTACGCTCCAACAGATCATGTGCCTGAGCAAAAACTTCCTAGATGAGCTATTTCCTTTACCCCTATACATCCAAACTCACATCGGATCATAACGGGGATTTCAACATTATAAGATAGCCACTTGATAAAACAATGTGTGTCCTTCCGTCAAACCGAAACTGGCATGTTTAAGAACACCATAAATAATCTCTTGCCATAATTGAAATTCCTCTTTTAGACAGAAGGTTTACATGGCCGAGAAAACATGACCAAACAATACTAGAGAGAATTGATCAAGGCTTCATAAACCTGGAGTGGGATCAAGTTTTCCACACGGTTTCCATGCTAACTAGTTTTGTCTCTGGCCATGTACTACTTCTAATGTCGGCCGACACACTTGTCACCATTCCCGCAATTTTTTGATTTGGTAACGGTTGGTCTCCCCTCCCCTCCTATGGTTGGCTATCCTGCAAACCCAAGTCTCCGCCCAGATAGGACCAAACTAAGCCCTCTCACTAGTTATTGCGCTTAAACAAACTCGATCTTCCCTACAACATAACGTAAGAAGAGTGACGCTTCAACTCCAACCCTAAACTATCGCTTAGGGTAGTCATTACCAGGGTTTTCGAGCGCACAATCCAGTAAATGTCCATTAATGGGTGCAATGCGACAAAATAAAACTTGCACTTGATGGAGATGAAACACTTGCCATTTCTGCACCCCTACCTCTATCTGCGTGAGCATAACAAAATCACCACTCTTATTCATAAGTGGTCAAAAAAATTGAACATGCCTCCAGGATTAAAATTCTAACGAATTGTTACTCCTCCTTGCTTGGATATACCTTCATACCAACTTGGAACTTTTACTATCTCGATCTATACCATTCCTAGAGCCCCGCCCCAAGCTGGTGACATCCCGACAACCTTGACACCTTCTCAATTCTGCATCCTAAGAGAAAGTCACGTCTTATACCTAGAAGATAAGAACAAGAGGCGCACCACGGTGGTGCAGGCGATGAGATCGGCGCGGGCGATCGACGACGGTGAAGACGGGAACGGGACGTGACGGACCGCTAAACCTAGACAAATCTCGGGGAAAATGGAGCTTGGAGGTCAAGCTTCGAGATGAGAAAGCTTAACTAGTGTGGCTCGGGCATTTCATCGAACACCTCATGTGCATAGGAGGTGAGCTAGAGCACCACAAAGCTCTCCCCTCGCCGGCCAGAAAAAACAGAGTAGTATGGAGTGCTCTGCTCGCGGGCGAGGGGTATATATAGCCACCTCATTGGTCCCGGTTCGTGGCTGGAACCGGGACTAAAGGCCACCCTTCTGTCCCGGTTCTAGGCACGAACCGGGACCAATGGCTGGCCATTGGTCCCGGTTTGTGCCTAGAACCGGGACAAATGGGTCCACATAAACCGGGACAAATATCTCCTGAGGCCCGGCCGGGCCCCTGGGCGCACGAACCGGGACGTATGCCCCCATGGGTCCCGGTTCTTAACTGAACCAGGACGTATGCCCCCATGGGTCCCGGTTCTTAACTGAACCGGGACTAATGGGCTTGGCAGGCTCCAACCAAAGCCCTATTTTCTACTAATGTCGGAACCTCTCGCCTCGCCTCGCAGTAACCCATAACCATCACGAATGTTTACGCTCCAACACATCACATGTTCAAGCAAAACTTCCTAGATGAGCTCTCTCCTCTACCTCTCCACATAAAATCTCGCACTAGATCATAATGTGGTATTTCAACATTATGAGATGCCCTTTGATAATAAGAATGCGCCCTTTCGTCAAACCAAAACCTGCGTGTTTAACAACACCATAAGTAATCTCTTGCTAGAATTGAACTTCCTCATTTGGACAGAAGGGTTAAATGGCTGAGCAAGCATGACAAACCAGATAGATTTAATAATGGCTTCATAAATCTAGAGTGGGACCAAGTTTTCCGGACGGTTTCCTCCCTAACTCATTTTTCTCTCTCACCATGTAGCACTTCTAATGTCGGTCGCCACACTTGTCCTTTGTCCCACACTTCTTTCATTTGGTAACGGTTGGTCTTCCCGCCAATCCTATGGTTTGCTATCATGCAAAACTAAGTCTCGGCCCAGATAGGTGCAAACTAAGCCCTCTCACTGGCTGTCGCGCTTAAACAGGCTCGATCTGCCCTACAACGTCGATGTGAGAAGAGTGGCACTTCAACTCCAACCCTACACTATCGCTTACCAAAGTTATTATTAGGGTTCTTGAGCGCATGAACCAGTAAATGTCCATTATTGGGTGCAACGCGCCAGAGTATAAGTTGAACTTGATGGAGATGAAAACACTCGCTATTTCCACACCCCTGCATCATTTTGCTTCACCATGACTAAATGCCCACTCATATTGATGATCAAGAATTGCTCTCACATGTCTCTAATATTAAAATTCTAACAGATTTATACTCCTCCTTGCTTGGATCTACCTTCAAACAAACTTCGAACTTCTCCCATCTCGACCTATACCATTGCCGGATCCCCCCGGCCCCCGAATAAGTGGAATTCTAACAGCCTTGACATTTTCTCAATTCCCAGTCCTAGAAAGTCACGGCTTACACCTAAACTGTCACAACCTCTCGCCTTGCAGTTACCCATAACCATCGCGAACGTTTACACTCCAACAGATCATGTGCCGAAGCAAATCTTCATAGAAGAGCTCTCTCTCTCCCCCCCTCCCTCCCTCTCTCTCTCTCTCTCTCTCTTCTACCTCTCTACATCCAAACTCCTAATGGAGCATAATGGGGAATTTCAACATTATAAGATGGCTCTTTGATGAAAACAATGTGTCCTTCCATCAAACCAGAACCGACATGTTTGACAACACCATAAATAACCTCTTGCCATAATTGACTTCCTCTTTTGGATAGAAAGTTTACATCGCCGAGCAAATATGACCAACTAATACCGGAGAGAATTGGTCAAGACTTCATGAACCTAGAGTTGGATCAAGTTTCCTGATGGTTGCCTTGCTAAATCATTTTGTCTTTGACCATGTAGAACTTCTAATATAGGTCGATACACTTGTCCCCCGTCCTGTGCTTTTTTGATTTGGTAACGGTTGGTCTTCTCACCCATATCCTACAACCAGCTATCCTATAAACCTAAATCTCGGCCCATATAGGTCCAAACTAAGCCCTCTTGCTGGTTCTCACACTTACACGAACTCAATCCACCATACAACATTGGCATAAGAAGAGCGACGCTTCAACTCCAACCCTAAACTATCGCTTAGGAAAGTCGGTATTAGGGTTCTCGAGTGCACGCTCCAATAAATGACCATTATTTGGGTGCAACACGACAAAAAAAAGTTGCACTTGGTGGAGATGAAATCACTTGCTATTTGCACACCCCTGCCTCTAGCTGCCTCCGCCATAACAAAATGACCACTCTTGTTCATAAGTGGTCAATAATTTGTCGAACGTGTCTCCAAGACTAAAATTCTATCGGATTTATACTCCTCCTTGCTTGGATCTACCTACAAACAAACTTGTAACTTATCCCATATCGATCTATACCATTTCCAGAACCCCCCTAGTGACATCCTAATGGCCTTGGCATCTTCTCAATTCTCCATCCTAAGAGATAGTCATTGCTTACACCTAAACTGTCACAACCTCACGCTTCGCCTCTTAGTCACCCATAACCATCACGAACGTTTACTCTACAACAGATCGCAGGTCGAAGCAAAACTTAATAGATGAGCTCTTTCCTCTACCTCTCCACATCCAAACTCGCAATGGATCATGATGGGGGATTAGAACATTATGAGATGGCCCTTTTATACTAACAATGTGTCCTTCTGTCAAACCAAAACCAACGTGTTTAACAACACCATAAATAATCTCTTGCCATAATAGAACTTACTCTTTTTGATGAATGGTTTACATGGCCGAGCAAACATGACAAACCAACACTAGAGAGAGTTGATCATGGCTTCATAAACCTAGACTGGGATCAAGTTTTCCCGAGGGTTTCCTCGCTAAATCATTTTATCTCTGACCATGTAGCACTTCTAATGTCGGTCGACACACTTGTCTGCTATCCCGCAGTTTTTTGATTTGGTAACTGTTGGTCTTCCCGCCCATCCTACGACTGGCTATCCTGCAAACCTAAATCTCGGCCTAGATAGGTCAAAATTAAGCCCTCTCACTGGTTGTCACACTTAAACAAACTTGATCTGCCCTACAATGTGGCATAGCAAGAGTGACGCTTCAACTCCAACCCTTAATTATCACGTAGGAAAGTCATTATCAGGATTCTCGAGTGCACAACCCATTAAATGCCCATTATTGGGTGCAACACGGGAAATTAAAGTTGCACTTGATGGAGACAAAATACACTTGTTATTTCCTCACTGTTACCTCTATCTGCCTCCGCCATAACAAAATCACCACTCTTAATCAGAAATGGTCAAGAATTTGCCGGACATGTCTCTAAGATTAAAATTCTAATGGAGTTCTACTCCTTGCTTAGATCTACATTCAAACCAACTTGGAATTTCTCCTATCTCAATGTATACCATTCCTAGAACCCGCCCCAGCTAGTAGCATCCTAATGTCCTTGTCACCTTATCAATTCCCCTTTCTAGGAGAAAGTCATGGCTTACACATAAACTATCACAACCTCTCGCCTTGCCTCACAGTCACCCATAACCATCATGAATGTTTACACTCCAACAGATCGTGTCCTGAAGCAAAACTTCCTAGGTGAGCCTCTCCTCTACCACTCCACATCCAAACTCGCACTAGATCATCATGGGGGATTTCAAAATAATCAGGTAGCCCTTTGATAATAACAATGTGTTCTTCCATCAAACCAAACCGATGTGTTTAACAACAACATAAATAATCACTTTCCATAGTTGTACTTCCTCTTTTGGACTGGCCGAGAAAACATGACCAACCAACACTAGTGATAATTGATCATGGCTTCATAAACCTAGACTGGAATCAATTTTTCCCGACGATTTCCTCACTAACTCGTTTTGTCTCTAACCATTTAGCATTTCTAATGCATGTCAACAAACTTTGTCTCCTATCCCGTGCTTTTTTGATTTGGTAATGGTTTGTTTTTCACACATCCTACAACCGGCTATCCTACAAACCTAAGTCTCGACCTAGGTAGGTCCAAACTAAGCCTTCTCGCTGGTTGTCACTCTTATACGAACTCAATCAGCCTTACAACGTGGCGTAAGTAGAGTGACGCTTCAACTTCAACCCTAAACTATCGCCTTAGGAAAGTCATTATCAGGGTTCTACAGCTCATGGTCCAGTAAATGCCATTATTGGGAGGAACGCAAAAAAAGTTAAAAGTTGCGCTTGATGGAGATAAAAAACTTGGTGTTTCCACACCCTTGCCTCTATCTGCCTCCACCATAACAAAATCACCAATCTTATTCATAAATGGTCAATAATTTGTCGAACATGTCTCCAAGATTAAAATTCTAATGGATTTCTACTCCTTTCCTTCGATCTACCTTCAAACCAACTTGGAACTTCTCCCATATA
>NC_041384.1:82998511-83003739 GCF_002162155.2 Triticum dicoccoides
CACACACAAACACCACCGCCACCCAAGCTGGTGGCATTCAAATGGTCACAGCCTCTCGGCTAGCCTCACCTCACAATTACTCATAACCGCCATGAACGCTTAAGCTAACAGGTCATGCATCGAAGCAAAACCTCCTACCCCTCCACATCCAAATTCACACTGGATCATAATGGGGGATTTCAACACTATGAGGTAGTCCTTTGATAATAACAATGCCTCCGTCCGTCAAACTGAAGCTGACGAGTGTTCAACAACGTCATAAATAATATTTTTGTTCTTGATAGACAGAAGGTTACTGTGGTCGAACAAACGTGACCAAGCAACAATGGTGAGAATTGATTGCGTCTTCATCAACGTTTCCTATCCTTGTATCAAGTTTTCACAAATTCCATGGTTTCCTTTCTAACTTGTTTTGTTCCTGACCATTTATCGGCTCTAATCTTGATCGAAACAGTTGTCTGTGTCTCGCATTGTATGAATTTGAAAACGGTTGGGTGTCATGGCTGTCCTACGGGTCGGCTATCCACATGCCCGAACCCAGATATGTTCAAACGAAGTCCTCTCCCTAGTCGTCGCGCTTAAACGAACTCAATCGGCCCTAAAATGCCAACATTAGCTATCTCCACCGATCAACACTTATGAACATAACTGTAATATTAATTGTTATCTCAATCTTAGACATGGTAGAAGAGCAACGCTCATCACCAGCCAAAAGTCTTGCCTAGGAAAGTCGCATGTTATGTTGCCATGCATACATTTTCCCTTTTTCTTCTACAACATAATTTCCGCTTTCGGTTCCTAGTAGTAATCAACAGCGGCAGTTGTTCCCTCAAAAAAAAAAAAAAAACAGTAGCAGTTTTAACCTGTAAGATGGCTGCCTTGAGCAGTTTCAGATGCCTATTGTCTATGGTTGATTTGCCTGAAACCGTTCTAGCTGCTCTGATTCAGCCACCTAATTTGTCATGGAGCCTATACTTGCCAGTGTTGAAAGTATACTGATTATCTACCTCGTTCGTGGAGGTCCATCTGAATATTCGTGAATTTGTGGCAACCGTTTTTCATTTTCTTTTAGACAACAGAGGTCGCCGAGGGCCGAGGTGCTTGTACCTGCCCCATGGTCGTCGGACCGGCTTGCTGTTGTGGGGCTGCGCTGACCCCGAGCAACATCAGCGTAGACCCAATGTCCACTGCACACGCGGTGTGCCTTGGCCTTTTGCGATGGCTCTACCAGCTGTCTAGCAAGAAATCGTCGATCATCGGCGTCTCTTCCTCGTCCCCTTTCGCCGGTCAACTGCGTATCCTCTACTGTGATCGCATCTTTAATTAGCTATACATTAATCCGGCTTCAGTTTCCGTTCGCTGCTTACTGTTGTCATTTTGGTGCTATATCGCATGTAAGCCACGGGTCATCCGCACCCAAACTGCCACGACTTCTTGCATCGCCTCCCAATTTTACCCATAACCATCACGAACGTAATACGCTCCAACAGAACACAACGCTCAATCAAAACTTTTTCTATATTAATTAAAGTAATGGCATGGTGGGTAATTAAAGCATAAAATGTGTTTAGTATAAATGAAGGGATGTAGACCATCCTCCGCTCTCTCCTACATCTCTCCCCATCCAAACTTGCCCTGGATCATAATGGGAGATTTCAACATTTGTGAGAGATTCTTACAATCAAGAACAATGCTCCCTTCCATTGATAGGAAAGCGATATGTCGAATAACGCCACTGATAATCTTGTTCTAGTTAAACTTCCCCTTCGGGATAGAAGGTTTTACTTGCTTGGTTGAACAAACGTGGTCAACCAACACTAAGAAGAATCGAGGGATCAAGTTATCCCAAATTACATGGTTTACTTGGTAACTCGGTTTGTCATTGATTATGTATCACTTCTAATCTCAGTCCACACATTTGTCATCATCACGTGCTTTTTAAATTTAAGAACGGTTGGGTAGCTATCTCCCAACCCGCGCTTCATAAATTTAAAATGGTTGGGCTTCTCTCCCAACCATACGGGCCTGACTATCATGTAGGCCCGCGTCTCACACAATAAGTTCAAGCATAGCCCCTTTGTTGGTTGGCGTGCTTAAACAAACTTCATCTGGCCTAAAACACTACTGCAAGAAGAACAGTGATTCCTAAATGAGTTCTCTGCTCTGTCTCTCCCCATCCAAAATCACCCTAGATTTCAATGGGGATTTATTTCGAACAGAGTACAGACACAGATGTTCATACATACGCACAACCATTCACCCCTATGAACACATGCACGTACACCCTACACCTATGAGCACCTCTAAGGGACTGAGCCAACACATTATCTTGAGATTGATGAAGTCACCACAGGCACCTCCATAGTCGATGGGAACGTGTCCTCCCACTTAACAAACATTGTTTGAAAGCCTGAAATAATTCGAGAAAAATGCGAGCACTAGAGCCAAGTCTATGACTTGAACTCGGGTGGACTGGTTCCACCACAAAGAACCTAATCATCTGAGCTAGGTTTAGTTTGCATTTCAGTGGGGTATTTATAGCCCTTATGAGAGAGCCCTTCGATAAGAATAATCCATCCTTTCATTGAACTAACGAACGCCATAAATAATCTTGCTCTTATTGGACTTCCCCTTCTCGATAGAAGGTTTAAATCATCGAACAACCATGATCAAAGAAAAGAGTGCATATTCGTAAACCTAGCATGTGATTCCATTGTCTCTCTGACCATGTACAACTTCTAATCTCTACCGACACAGCATTCCCCATCCCCCGCTTTTTAAATTTTAAAACAGTTGGGCCTCTCGCCCAACCATATTGGCCGACTATCATGCAGGCCTGGCAAATAAGTTCAAACAACGCCCTCTCACTGGTTGGTGCACTTAAACAAACTGCATTTGCCCTAAAGTGCTGCCGCAAGAAGTGTTTTGATTCCTATATTAGTTATCTGCTCTATCTCTCCCCATCCAAGCTCACCCTAGATTTCTGTTGATGCTATGATAAGCCCCTTATATTTTGGAGTTTGTTGACATAAACAGTATGGGACTTATGTGTTTGCTAGTGCACACAAAGTAACAGGTCCCTGAAGTATCGAGGAGCTTGATGCAAACGACGAAGATAATCTCCCTGCGTGGCAGCGAAGGTTATCATCAACGATAAAGCTAACAAAAGTGACCCCTAAAAACTGCTGAAGTGCAAGCAATTGGTTCGGTGCCTGTTTGAAGCAAATGATTGCGCTCGAGGAAGAATGAAGACAAGATGAAGACGTATCATTTATTTTGTTCTTCTTCTTACATTGACCACCATACTATTAAGAGGGGTGTCACGTTCGAAGCTTTGATTCTCTTATGCTAAACCCAAAACCTATGGAAGCTGTGAGAGAAATGTCTTTGTGCTCTGAGCAAATACTTTCATGCAAGATAGTATGATCTTCTTTGCTCCGAGAGATTTGACTCAGACCGAGGAATTAGCATTACTTGTTCCTCAAGTAATGTTACCGTTGCTCCGAAATCCGACCGTTGTAAACGTGTCGGTTGGCCATTGGCTGGACCTCGTGTCCATAATGGTTATTTCCCATCTGGGAAGGTTGCGGCTATAAATAGCCAGCCCGCGCCGGCTTTGTTAGTTGGCTGCTCCGTTTGACTCTGAGAAGATTGTTGAGCAACCCACTCTCCGGGCGATTTGAGTTTAAAATCCACCGAGAGAAAAACCCTAGAGACGAAGAATTAGATACTGGTTCAGCATCACTAGAATTTAAGATTAGTACGCTCCGCCTATTACTCTTGAGAGGTGCAAACTCTCTAGACGGTTAGGTGTCAATTTCTTCAAAGACTGAGAGTGATTATGGTTCTCGAAGAAGAAGTTTGTAAAGGTTCGGAGATTGCCTTCAAGTATCTACCACGAGTAATCAACATCGGTTGACGAATCAATTGTCGAGGAGAATAGGGTGAAGAGAGTTTATCTTCCGTGTTAAGTCACAACCCCTCCAACCAGACGTAGTCCTTGTGTAGAAGGACGAACTGGTCGAACAAAGTTCTTGTCTCCATCGAGCATCTTCGGTTATCCCTGTCACTCATGTTTACCTTCGACGTTTTTCATTCATATGATTCTCATAGATTAATGTCTTACTTTCCTTTCGGTACTCTGTTTTAGTTCACTATAGTGTGTTTTTCATTCATTCCGCTGCTGGGTTTTGAGAGATTTAAGTTTTTCGAAGAAAATTTAAAACTCCCATTCACCCCCCTCTGGCAGACATACTTCATTCCTACAATTGGTGTCAGAGAAAGGTACTCATTGACTCTGATCATTTTAGTCTAATAACTTTGGAGTTTAAGTATATGTCTTCAGTGAACTACAAGTCACATCTCAAGATTCCCATATTCGATGGGACAGACTATCCCTTCTGGAAGGAGAAGATGAAGATCCGTCTCCGAGCAATAGATGCTGATATGTGGAATGTGGTGCAACTCAGGCTCACAGTCGCTATTCCTCAAGATCCTATCGATGAAGAAAAGAAGCTCATTCAACTGGGTGCTCGAGCCAAAGTGTGGCGCCCGGATAATTAAGCTACAGCTATTCCACGCTAATGATGCCACGTCACCTCGGTTACTGTTGTTAATCTCACGACGGTTCAAAAATGATTCAAATTCAAATTTAAAATAAAGACAAACATCAAAAGTTGTGAAACATTAAATCTAAAATGTTCAAGCCGGGACAAATAAATCCTAAGTAATAATGATGGAGAAACCACACTTGTATAAAATGAGTAAATACTCAGAAATGAATAAAATAGCAGCAAAAACAATTAGTTAAATTATTATAAAATAATAAACATTTACAAACTATTTTATATTAGGTGCCAAGTTAATTGTGGTAGTGGCATAAGTATTAATAATATTTTAGGTACAACTTGGGTATTTCATAAAAACAAAAAATTAATAAAACAGAAAAGAAGAAATAAAAGAAAATAGAAAATAGAAAACCGTAACTGAGCTAAAACAAAGAACCCCCCATGGGCCAACCAACCCAACAGGCCGGCCCAGTCGGCCACCAGGCCAGCCCACCCCGTCCCCATAACCCCCAGTCGGTGGAAAAACTAACCGACCGCACCCACTCCCCCCACTCATCCCACTTCCCCTTTCAGCGCCCCGCCTCGATCCAGATCAGGATCGGAGGCACCCAGCCCCGCGCCCCGCCGCTGAGCTCGGTTACCGCGGCGCCGCCCCTCCTA
>NC_041384.1:83004108-83013449 GCF_002162155.2 Triticum dicoccoides
CACTTCGCATGAGACTATGCCCCGGACAACCCACCCGCACCTCCCGACCGCGGACCGCGCGCGCCACAACAGCGCCGGCCGTGTCGTCGCTCCCCTGGCTCGCATCCGCCCCGCTCGCCGCCCCTGCTTCACTCCCCGCCTGCCCCTACGCCGCGCCCGTCTCCAGCCGTCGCCGCCTCCTGCCACGGCCCTTTGGTGCCGCCCCCTCCCCTCAGCCACGTCGGCCCCGAGGGCGACGGCCGCATCGCGCTCGCCCGGCCTGGCCGCACCTCCTACCTCCCGCTTCCCGCCTAATCGTCTGCGCCACCGCGCCCTTGGGCTCGTCCACACGGTGGCCGCACGCGCTGGCCGCCGCCGGCAACCGTTGCTGGCTCCGGTCGCCGTGGCCCTGGCACCCCTCCGCGCCTGGTGCTGGCGCTTGTCGCGGACGCCTTCTCTATGCAAGAGCGCACAACCAGAGAGGCTTGGCCGTGTGCCACTGGCCAATGGGGCCCGTTCCCTGAAAGAGAAAAGAGATAAAAACAAAAGAGAGAGAAAAAGATTTGGTAAAAAATAACTATTAATAAATAAATAAATTTAATTAATTAACTTCATAAATACTGTTTAATCAACTTAATCACCTTTATGAACTAACTAGTTCTGTTTAGGTAAATTGAGTCAATGACAATCGGCCCCCACCGTAGTTTGACCGGTCAATGGTCAGAGTTGACCGCTGACGCCATGCTGACATCACGCTGATGCAATAAATGAATTTTCCAATTAAACAAATTTAGTAATTCCAGAAATTAATTAAAATCTTTGAAAATTAATCTAAAATAAACGTAGCTCGGATGGGAAAATTTTGTACATGAAAGTTGCTCAGAACGACGAGACGAATCCGGATACGCAGCCCGTTCGTCCGCCACGCATCCCTAGCATAGCAAACACGCAACTTTCCCCCTCTGGTTCTTCTGTCCGAAAACGCGAAACACCAGGGATACTTTCCCGGATGTATCCCCCTTCACCGGTACCACCTCATACCGCGTTAGGGCACCCCTAGCACCGCTACTTGTCATGTCATGCATCACTATGCATGTGTTTGCTTAATATTTATTGTTTCTTCCCCCTCTTCTCTCGCTAGACACCGAGACCGACGTCACTGCGACCCAGTACAACTACGGTGTTGACGACCCCTCTCTCTTGCCAGATCAACCAGGCAAGCCCCCTCCCTTGATCACCAGATATCGCCTACTCTTCTCTATACTGCTTGCATTAGAGTAGTGTAGCATGTTACTGCTTTCCGTTAATCCTATTCTGATGCATAGCCTGTCATTGTTGCTACAGCTGTTGATACCTTACCTGCAAACCTAAATGCTTAGTATAGGATGCTAGTTTATCATCAGTGGCCCTACATTCTTGTCTGTCTGCCATGCTATACTATCGGGCCGTGATCACGTCGGGTGTTGATCACGGGTATATACTATACCTATTACACATGATATATGTTGTGACTAAAGTCGGGTCGGCTCGTTGAGTACCCGTGGTTGATTCACGAATTGGGGGCTGGAAGGACAAACTTTCCCGACGGCCCTCTGTGTGGATCTTTGTGGCGGAACGACAGGGCAGGTTGAGACCACCCAGTTGATAGGTGGGCCTGGCCCTGGTCGGCGTTCGCATTGACTTCAAGATAACACGCTTAACAAGATCTTGGTATTTGATCTGAGTCTGGCTACTGGCCTATACGCACTAACCAACTATGCGGGAACAGTTATGGGCACTCGACGTCGTGGTATCAGCCGAAGCTTTCGTGACGTCAGTGACTAAGCGGCGCGCGCCGGGTTGGACCGCGTAACATAACTTCCTTTGTAATGGAGATTGCTAGGTCTGCTCTCCGGCCGCCCACGCAACGTGCAGGTGTGCAATGGGCGATGGGCCTAGACCCCTACGCGCATAGGATTTAGACCGGCGTGCTAACCTCTCTGTTGTGCCTAGGTGGGGCTGCGACGTGTTGATCTTCCGAGGCCGGGCATGACCCAGGAAAGTGTGTCCGGACAAAGGGGATCAAGCGTGTTGGGAAATGTGGTGCACCCCTGCAGGGAAGTTAATCTATTCGAATAGCTGTGATCTTCGATAACAGGATGACTTGGAGATGTACCTTGACCTTATGAAAACTAGAACCGGATACTTAATAAAACACACCCTTCCAAGTGCCAGATACAACCGGTGATCGCTCTCTCACAGGGCGACGAGGGGAGGATCATCGGTTAGGTTTATGCTATGCGATGCTACTTGGTGAACTTACCATCTACTCTCTTCTTCTGCTGCAAGATGGAGGTTACTAGAAGCATACTCTTCGAAAGGACTAGTTATCTCCCTCTTATTCCGGCATTCTGCAGTTCAGTCCACATATGATACCCCTTTTCCATTTGATACCAATGCATACATATGTAGTGTAGCTCCTTGCTTGCGAGTACTTTGGATGAGTACTCACGGTTGCTTTTGCTCCCTCTTTTCCCCCTTTCTATACTCGATTGCTGCAACGAGACATTGGAGCCCAGGAGCCAGACGCCGCTGTCGTTGACGACTACTACTACTCGAGAGGTGCCTAGTACTACGTGCAGCCCGCTGACGGCGACCAGGAGTAGTTTAGGAGGATCCCAGGCAGGAGGCCTGCGACTCTTTCGATCTGTATCCCAGTTTGTGCTAGCCTTCTTAAGGCAAACTTGTTTAACTTATGTCTGTACTCAGATATTGTTTGCTTCCACTAACTCGTCTATGATCGAGCTCTTGTATTCGAGCCCTCGAGGCCCCTGGCTTGTAATATGATACTTGTATGACTCATTTTATTTGTACATTTGTGTTGTGATACCTTCCCGTGAGTCCCTGATCTTGATCGTATACGTTTGCGTGTATGATTAGTGTCCGATTGAATCGGGGGCGTCACAAGTTGGTATCAGAGCCGACTGCCTGTAGGAATCCCCTTTCCAACTCCTTGGCCGAAGTTGAGTCTAGTCATTGAAAAAGTTTTTACTAACATGGCCGTGCGGCCCATGGGCCCACGTCGCCATTAGGTGGTATTGGTATCTTTTACTCCTCGTCTATACTCTGGGACTCTGATCTCTTTTCTATTCGGGTTAAATGATTTTACTAAATCTAACTCTAGGTTCTCATAACTACTTCCTCCCGGAGAGCCACTCGATACAGGTGATCGCCTGATGCACTAGAAGATTCCGAAGTTACTCTCCGATGTTCCCCCGATAATTTGTGCCATCGCTTTTGCAATTCCCTTCCATCGATAAACTCCTATGGATAACCACATATACTTGCTATTCATACAATGTTTCCCAGTTGATCTTGTTACTACAAGATACCCCGAAATTCTCTCTGTTGTTCCGAGAATCCTTCGAGCTTAGTGCCTTGCTGTTCTTTGTCACATGAATACCTCTAAGGATAATTTTCGCACTTACCGAGTATCTGCTCATCCCCAGTTGATTCAGGTATTTCACAAAAGTCTTCGTAATACCGTTCGTTCTTCTGAAAATCCTCAACAGCCTAATGCTCTTGAAATTCTTGCTCGCTAGCATTATGATTAATCCAATAAGTATGGTAATCTTATTGGCATCCTTTGTCATTATCATTTAGAGTCTATTGATTCGATATGTTGTGGATGCTTGCAATCCTCTGAATTATCCTTCCGGCTCAGACATCATTTTAAACCCGAGCTGGTTCTCGACCAATCGGATTGCCATCGTTTGTAGCCCTAAGCATACGCAATTTATCCGTCCTTAATCAGAGTGTTTGCTTCTGATCCCTTGATCGGAAGTCATAATTCTTTTGCATTTGAGCTTTGAATTAGTCAGTTGTTTCTATACTCTAATCTCCTTGCATTGTTTCTTCCTCTGGTTGAGTATCGATGCTCACATCAGATCCTTTGAGGACCACCGGATCCTTTGTTGGATTTTATCCGATAGCGTCCTTCATATTCAATCACTTTGGAAGTTCTTTCTCCATTGGTAAATCCTATCCTCTGATTGGCCAACCATGCTCTGCTTTCGAGCTTGTGATATTTACTCCTGAAGTTTGTGGTATATGTTCCTAAGAGACCCTGATGGGTTGAAGCTATGCCTTTTCTAATCTGTGTAAACCCGGAAGCTTCTACGGGTCATACTCTAACAGTGTTATGCGAAATAAAATTTCAGCACTACAACTTCATCAATCGCGAGGAGTGAATTAAAGGTTATGAATTGGAGAAGTGGGAGTCGACCTTGAACTTTGTGTTCATGCCCATGGACACGATGTATAACTTATCATGGAAGCTGCTCGTAAAAATAGTTACCCCCTTGTTATAAGTTCATCTTGTATCCGTGGTTCGATCATTTATGATCGAGGTTTCCGACCATGTTCTCCTTTAAATACCATTTCTCGTGCAAGTTTAAGCACTTGTCTTCTATAGAGTAATACCCCAGTCCAACCTCTACTTTGATTTGTCGTTGAGTATTACCCCCCTGGTATCTCAATGATTATCACGGAACTGCATAACTTCTTATGAGTTCTTCATCAAGTGCTACATTCTCATTGATTCCAATTTTTTCACGGGCTCTGAGTTATTTAACACTCAAAGACACCGATAACTGACTCAAGTCCGCATCGCGATTAAGCAACTCTTGGTAACCTTCATTACTTACGAGTTTGAACTCAATCACGTCATTCCTAGCCTGCTTGGCGATATCCTTGTCGTGTCAATTTTAACTGTGCTACCTGGTCCTTAATTCTGAAGCACAACTTTCGACGATGAGCTAAGCTTACGTCGATCTTTCTCGTCATATCATTTCACCTTGAACAACAAGCTTCATTTCGATTTTGTGTCATACCCATGGTTCCAATAACCTTTTGCTTCATAATTCCTTTGACTTGATGTCATTGCCGATAGATTACATCTTCATGAAATCTCTCAACAAATGTGTCGTGATCAGCACCAACATTTTGAGCTCTTCCAGGATATCAATCGAATTCACAATGAGAAATATCATCCTTCCCCTCGCTGATTTGTGTTATCGTCGACAACATTATTGCTTTCCCTTCAACACAAACTTGTTCATGTTTTGTGTTGTACCTTGATATCCTTGCTAACTAGCATTTGTTCTTCTTTACCTTGGAGCATTACCATCTTTTATGCTAGGGATGTGGTGAGAATTTCACCACCCCTTAAGAATTCTTGATATAGTAATACTTCTCGCCATCTCCATTCATATCTTGGTCCCCGTGTTGATTCGAACTGGGGTACCAACATGTCAACAGTGCTGCTTGGATTCTGAACTTCTAAGCAACCCTATTGCTTTGAAGTTGGTGGTCGATAGTTCATTCTTAGACTATTGGTTGTTGAACCACCATTCTAACGTTGATCATGCTACCTAAGCGCATCTTTTGTGTGCACCTTTCAACCAATGTTAATTATGTATGTTTTCCTTGAGCATACCTCATTATATCATTTGATGTGAGAAATGTTATCTCCTTGTTCACATAATTGTGGAAATCCATCTTTTGGAAATCTCGATGAATTGTGGCTGAGTTCATCAGCCACCTCCTCATTCTCTCCTTGGTTTAAGGATGTTTCGGAACTCGTTTCCATAGTTCGTTTGACGAGAATCTTACAATGTCATGTCGTCAAATTGTGTCACACCTTTTCTTCTCAGGCATCCTGAGTCTGAGGTATCCTGACACCAATCAGATCAGAATCTTGGTCAGATATGATGGTTGGAACATATTTCCTAGAGTTATAATATTGGTCATTATATGAGCCGGTAAGGTGATGTCATGCCTAGCACACCTAGCTGGAGGACCTATTGATATAAGTTTCTGTTTTGGCACGGTTAGTCATGCTTCCGTGAGGAAATTGTAAGACTTAATCTATAAGTTGTTCCTGATGGATCCTTTTTGTTTCCAAAGTCTGATCTTCACCTGTTGACCATGTCAATGCTATCTCGAAGCATGTCTATGGTACTCCGATTTTCAAGAGGAACATTTGAAACCCAATGCTAAATGTTTCCTGCTCAATTATCCAAACACCGTTGTACGGGTAATGTCATGAAAATTCTCTCCCCTACCTAAAAAGTTCTCTACATTATATCATGTCATGGTTACTATGCTCTGCTTGTCCTTGGGAAGGATATAACCTTGAAATATGTGTTTAAACACATTTTCCTTTCCATTGTTCTGTTTAATTCTGATAATCATATCTTCCTTTCCATTGTTTGGTTTAACCTTGCTTGTGATCTATATGATCTAAGCAGTAATATTCTCCTGCTTTTGCAAACACCTCGGTGTACAATTCTGTCAGAAAGACCTTGTTACTTTTATTGATGACATTCTGGTAACCACCGATGGACGAGAACTTTGCCTACTGGTCCGCCTCATTCAACAAGCAGGAAAATGGTTCTCTTCGTCCCTCGCCCTTGGTACTGATGTTGTTGCCAACATAACCGACAGACTATCCTCTGACATGCCTGGCTTACCTGATTGTACAAGATGTCACCGACCTTCCTACTTCTAAACCACATGGTGGGCCCATAACCCATAGTTCCACAGGATCGACACCTGACTCTCCTGTACATCCCTGTTTCGAAGTTATTCCTCGCGCTTGACTTCATATGTAATTCACGGACCACCTGTCTAGTGATCTATTCAGGTATGAGGCGCAATACCTATTCTCGTTGCCCTGAAACCCTTACACCTTCTAATTAGGCATCGAACGTTTGCCTATCCGTTTGAAACTTCTCATGGTACCTTCTTACTTTGCCCTCAACATCTTCTTAAGTTACAAATTGAGAGACACTTATGCTTCTTCCCTGAGTTAATCGTCTGATGCTCGATCTTGTTAGAATCCATCCATATAGGGTTTTCCCTTCTTACCCTTTTGTAAGTACGGTGAAGATACTGAAGGAAGGACGACAACTTCATCATGATGACCTGAAGCAGAGAAATGAAGACATCAACGCTATGGATCGACCACTTCGAGAAGAGCAACCAAGACCGAGAAGATTCGTTAGGATTTCGTAACCAGACCTTCCCCCCTTATTCTACCTCTTCAATCTCGGGATGAGATTTCTTGTAGTGGAGGAGAATTGTGACGCCCTGATAATTAAGCTACAGTTATTCCACGCTAATGATGACATGTCACCTCGGTTACTATTGTTAATCTCACGACGGTTCAAAAATGATTCAAATTCAAATTTAAAATAAAGACAAACATCAAAAGTTTTGAAACATTAAAACTAAAATGTTCAAGCCGAGACAAATAAATCCTAAGTAATAATGGTGGAGAAACCACACTTGTATAAAATGAGTAAATACTCAAAAATGAATAACATAGCAACAAAAACCATTAGTTAAATGATTATAAATTAATAAACATTTAAAAACTATTTTATATTAGGTTCCAAGTTAATTGTGGTAGTTGCCTAAGTATTAATAATATTTTAGGTACAACTTGGGTATTTCATAAAAACAAAAAAATAATAAAACAGAAAAGAAGAAATAAAAGAAAATAGAAAATAGAAAACCGTAACTAAGCTAAAACAAAAGAACCCCCCATGGGCCAACCAACCCAACAGGCCGGCCCAGTCGGCCACCAGGCCAGTCCACCCCGTCCCCATAACCCCCCTGTCGGTGGAAAAACTAACCGACCGCACCCACTCCCCCCCCACTTGTCCCACTTCCCCCTTATGCGCCCCCTCCCCGATCCAGATCGGGATCGGACGCACCCGGCCCCGCGCCCCGCCGCTGAGCTCAGTCACCGCGGCGCCGCCCCTCCCAGTCTCCTTCCTCTCCCTCCTACACCGCGCCGTCCTCCCCGACGCCGCCGCAGGACACCGCCGTCGCCCGAGGACCGCTACGCTCGTCGCCACCACCACGTCGCTCGTCCCCATCCTCCTCCCCAAAGGCACCCCCGAGCCACGCCGCCCCTCGTCCCTGCAACGTGGGTGAGCCCCCGGGCTCCGGCCTCGCTCCTTCTTCTCTGCTTCTGCTGCGGCTATCGCTGCGCGCCGTCGCCGTCGTGTCCTTCCCCCGCCGTGGCTCGCACCACCGGCGCCTGCTACGCACCTGCCATAGCCGCCCGGCTCCCCTCCGCTCCGGCTGCGCCACTTCGCATGAGACCGTGCCCCGGCCAACCCACCCGCACCTCCCGACCGCGGACCGCGCGCGCCACAACCGCGCCGGCCGCGTCGTCGCTCCCCCTGGCTCGCATCCGCCCCGCTCGCCGCCCCTGCTTCACTCCTCGTCCGCCCCTTCGCCACGCCCGTCTCCAGAGGTCGCCGCCTCCTGCCACGGCCCTTTGGTGCCGCCCCTCCCCCCAGCCACGCCGGCCCCGAGCGCGACGGCTGCATCCCGCTCGCCCGGCCTGGCCGCGCCTCCTACCTCCCGCTCCCCGCCTAATCGTCTGCGCCGCCGCGCCCTTGGGCCCGCCCACACGGTGGCCGCACGTGCTGGCCACCGCCAGCAACCGTTGTTGGCTCCGGTCGCCATGGCCCTGGCACCCCTATGCGCCTGGTGCTGGCGCTTGTCACCGACGCCTTCTTTGTGCAAGAGCGCACAGCCAGAGAGGCTTGGCCATGTGCCACTGGCCAATGGGGCCCGTTCCCTGAAAAACAAAAGAGACAAAAACAAAAGAGAAAGAAAAAGATTTGGTAAAAAAATTAACTATTAATAAATAAAATAAATAAATAAGTTTAATTCATGAACTTAATAAATACTGTTTAATCAACCTAATCACCTTATTGAACTAACTAGTTCTGTTTAGGTAAATTGAGTCAATGACAATCAGGCCACACCATCAGTTTGACCGGTCAACGGTCAGAGTTGACCGCTGACGTCATGCTGACATCACGCTGACGCAATAAATGAATTTTCCAATTAAACGAATTTAGTAATTCTAGAAATTAATTAAAATCTTTGAAAATTAATCTAAAATAAACCGTAGCTCGGATGGAAAAACTTTGTACATGAAATTTGCTCAGAACGACGAGACGAATCCGGATACGCAGCCCGTTCGTCCGCCACCCATTCCTAGCATAGCAAAGATGCAACTTTCCCCCTCCGGTTATTTTGTCCGAAAACGTGAAACACCGGGGATACTTTCCCGGATGTATCCCCCCTTCACCGGTACCACCTCATACCGCGTTAGGGCACCCCTAGCACCGCTACTTGTCATGTCATGCATCACTATGCATGTGTTTGCTTAATATTTATTGTTTCTTCCCCCTCTTCTCTCGCTAGACACCGAGACCGACGTCGCTACTACCCAGTACGACTACGGTGTTGATGACCCCTCTCTCTTGCCAGAGCAACCAGGCAAGCCCCCCCCC
>NC_041384.1:83013714-83078165 GCF_002162155.2 Triticum dicoccoides
CAGATATCGCCTACTCTTCTCTATACTGCTTGCATTAGAGTAGTGTAGCATGTTACTGCTTTCCGTTAATCCTATTCTGATGCATAGCCTGTCATTGTTGCTACAGCTATTGATACCTTACCTGCAAACCGAAATGCTTAGTATAGGATGCTAGTTTATCATCAGTGGCCCTACATTCTTGTCTGTCTGCCATGCTATACTATCGGGCCGTGATCACGTCGGGTGTTGATCACTGGTATATACTATACCTATTACACATGATATATGTTGTGACTAAAGTCGGGTCTTGCTACCTCTTGAGCTTGCGTTGGATTTCCCCGAAGAGGAAAGGATGATGCAACAGAGTAGCGTAAGTATTTCCCTCAGTTTTTGAGAACCAAGGTATCAATCCAGTAGGAGGCCATGCTCAAGTCCCTCGTACCTGCACAAAACGATAGCTACTCGCAACCAACACGATTAGGGGTTGTCAATCCCTTCACGGTCACTTACGAGAGTGAGATCTGATAGATATAATATTTTTGGTATTTTTGGTATAGAGATGCAAAGTGAAAAGTAAAAGGCAAAGTAAAAAAGCAAAGCAAGATTAAAGTGACGGAGATTGATATAATGAGAATAGACCCGGGGGCCATAGGTTTCACTAGTGGCTTCTCTCAAGAGCATAAGTATTCTATGATGGGTGAACAAATTACTGTTGAGCAATTGACAGAATTGAGCATAGTTATGAGAATATCTAGGCATGATCATGCATATAGGCATCACGTTCGTGACAAGTAGACCAAAACGATTCTACATCTACTACTATTACTCCACTCATCGACCGCTATCCAGCATGCATCTAGAGTATTAAGTTAAAAACAGAGTAACGCTTTAAGCAAGATGACATGATATAGAGAGATAAATTCATGCAATATGAAATAAACCCCATCTTGTTATCCTCGATGGCAACGATGCAATACGTGCCTTGCTGCCCCTTCTGTCACTGGGAAAGGACACCGCAAGATCGAACCCAAAGCTAAGCACTTCTCCCATGGCATGAAAAACCAATCTAGTAGGCCAAACCAAACTGATAATTTGAAGAGACTTGCAAAGATAACCAATCATACATAAAAGAATTCAGAGAAGATTCAAATATTATTCATAGATAGACTTGATCATAAACCCACAATTCATCGGTCTCAACAAACACACCGCAAAAGAAGAAGATTACATCGAATAGATCTCCACGAGAGAGGGGGAGAACTTTGTATTGAGATCCAAAAAGAGAGAAGAAGCCATCTAGCTAATAACTATGGACTTGAAGGTCTGAGGTAAACTACTCACACTTCATTGGAGAGGCTATGATGATGTAGAAGCCCTCAATGATCACGGCCCTCTCCGGCGGAGCTCCGGAACAGGCCCTAAGATGGGATCTCGTGGATACAGAAAGTTGCGGCGGTGCAATTAGGTTTTTGGCTCCGTCTCTGTTCATTTGGGGTTACGTAGGTATATATAGGAGGAAGAAGTATGTCGGTGGAGCTTTGGTGGGCCCACGAGGGTGGGGGGCGTGCCTGGGGGTGTAGGGCGCGCCCCCTACCTCGTGCCCACCTTGAAGCTTCCTTGGCGTAGGGTCCAAGTCCCTGGGTCATATTCGGGAAGAAAATCACGTTCCAGAAAGGTTTATTCCGTCTGGACTCTGTCTGATATTCCGTTTCTTCGAAACACTGAAATAGGCAAAAAACAGCAATTCTGGGCTGGGCCTCTGGTTAATAGGTTAGTCCCAAAAATAATACAAAAGTGGAAAATAAAGCCCAATAAAGTCCAAAACAGTAGATAATATAGCATGGAGCAATCAAAAATTATAGATACGTTGGAGACGTATCAGGCATCCCCAAGCTTAATTCCTGCTCGTCCTCGAGTAGGTAAATGATAAAAAGAGAATTTTTTATGCGGAGTGCTACTTGGCATAATTTCAATGCAAATCTTCTTAATTGTGGTATGAATATTCAGATTAGGAAGATTCAAGACAAAAGTTCATATTGACATAGAGAATAATAATACTTCAAGCAAACCAACAAAGCAATTATGTTTTCTTAAAGTAACATGGCCAAAGAAAGTTCATCCCTACAAAATCATATAGTTTAGTCATGCTTCATTTTCGTCACACAAGAATTCTCTCATCATGCACAACCCCGATGACAAGCCAAGCAATTGTTTCATATCTTAATAATTTCAAACTCATAAACTTTCACACAATACATGAGCGTGAGCCATGGATATAGCACTATGGGTGGAATAGAATATAATGATGGGGGTTATGTGGAGAAGACAAAAGAGGAGAAAGTCTCACATCGACGCGGCTAATCAATGGGCTAGGGAGATGCCCATCAACTGATGTCAATGCAAGGAGTAGGGATTGCCATGCAACAGATGCACCAGAGCTATAAATGTATGAAAGCTCAACAAAAGAAACTAAGTGGGTGTGCATCCAACTTGCTTGCTCACGAAGACCTAGGGCACTTGAGGAGGCCCATTGTTGGAATATACAAGCAAAGTTCTATAATGAAAATTCCCACTAGTATATGAAAGTGATAACTCAAGAGACTCTCTATATGAAGAACATGGTGCTACTTTGAAGCACGAGTGTGGAAAAAAAGGATAGTAGCATTGCCCCTTTTTATTTATTTTCTTTTTTTGCCTTCTTTTTTTATTTGGCCTTTCTTTTTTTCTTCTTTTTTTTTCTTTTTTCTTTCTTTTTTGGGACAATGCTCTATTGAATGATGATCATCACACTTCTATTTATTTACAACTCAATGATTACAACTTGATACTAGAACAAAGTATGACTCTATATCGATGCCTCCGGCGGTGTACCAGGATATGCAATGAATCAAGAGTGACAAGTATGAAAAAATTATGAACGGTGGCTTTGCCACAAATACTTATGTCAACTACATGATCATGCTAAGCAATATGACAATGATGAATGTGTCATGATAAACTGGATGGTGGAAAGTTGCATGGCAATATATCTCGGAATGGCTATGAAAATGCCATAATAGGTAGGTATGGTGGCTGTTTTGAGGAAGATATAAGGAGGTTTATGTGTGAAAAAGCGTATCATATCATGGGGTTTGGATGCACCGGCGAAGTTTGCACCAACTCTCGATGTGAGAAAGGGCAATGCACGGTACCGTAGAGGCTAGCAATGATGGAAGGGTGAGAGTGCGTATAATCCATGGACTCAACATTAGTCATAAAGAACTCATATACTTATTGCAAAAATCTACAAGCCATCGAAAAACACAGTATTACGCGCATGCTCCTAGGGGGATAGATTGGTAGGAAAAGACCATCGCTCGTCCCCGACCGCCACTCATAAGGAGGACAATCAAATAACACCTCAAGTTTCAAATTTGTTGCATAACGTTTACCATGCTAGGGAACTTGCAAACTTTAACTCAAGCACTTCTCAAATTCACAATTACTCTACTAGCATGACTTTGATATTACTACCTCCATATCTCAAAACAATTATCAAGCATCCAACTTTTCTTAGTATTCAACACACTCAAAAGAAAGTTTCACAAATCTTGAATACCAAGCATGTTATTATTAAGCAAATTACCATGCTATTAAGACTCTCAAAATAATTTAAGTGAAGCATGAGAGATCAATAGTTTCTTTAAAACAAATCCACCACCGTGCTCTAAAAGATCTAAGTGAAGCACATAGAGCAAAATTATAGCGCTCAAAAGATATAAGTGAAGCACATAGAGCAAAACTACTTAGCTCAAAAAGATATAAGTGAAGCACATAGAGTATTCTATCAAATTCTAATTCATGTATGACTCTCTCAAAAGGTGTGTACAGAAAAGATGATTGTGGCACACTAACAACCAAAGACACAAATAATACAAGATGCTCCAAGCAAAACACATATCATGTTGGTGAATAAAAATATAGCTCCAAGTAAATTACCGATGGAAGTGGACGAAAGAGGGGATGCCTTTCGGGGCATCCCCAAGCTTTGACTTTTTGGTGTCCTTGGATTATCTTGGGGGTGCCATGGGCATCCCCAATATTAGGCTCTTGCCACTCCTTGTTCCATAATCCATCACAAGAATTCACCCAAAACTTGAAAACTTCACAACACAAAACTCAATAGAAATCTCGTGAGCTCCGTTAGAGAAAGAAAACAAAAGACCACTTCAAGGTACTGTAATGAACTCATTATTTATTTATATTGGTGTTAAACCTACTGTATTCCAACTTCTCTATGGATTATAAACTATTTTACTAACCATAGATTCATCAAAATAAGCAAACAACACACGAAAAAACAGAATCTGTCAAAAACAGAACAGTCTGTAGTAATCTGTAACTAACACAAACTTCTGGAACTCCAAAACATTTACCAAAATTGGAAGACCTAGACAATTTGTTTATTGATCAGAAGCAATTGGAGTCAGTATTTTATCACGTTCTGGTGATTTTTAACAATTCGGCCACTGAACGCAAAGTTTCTGGAAATTACAGCAAGATCAAATAACTATCATCCAAGAAGATCCAATAGGTCTAACTTGGCACAAACACTAAATAAAACATCAAAACACATCCAAACAGAAGGTAGATTGGTTATTTATTCCCTAACAGAAGAAAAACACAAAAAACTAAAAATAAAATTGGGTTGCCTCCCAACAAGCGCTATCGTTTAACGCCCCTAGCTAGGCATAAAAGCGAGGATAGATCTAGGTATTGCCATCTTTGGTAGGCAATCCATAAGTGGCTCTCATGATAGTTTCATATGGAAATTTTATTTTCTTTCTTGGAAAGCGTTCCATGCCCTTTTTTAATGGAAATGGAAATCTAATATTCCCTTCCTTCATATCAATAATCACACCAACCATTCTAAGGAAAGGTCTACCAAGAATAATAGGGCAAGAATGATTGCAATCTATATCAAGAACAATGAAATATACGGGCACACAATTCCTATTTGCAACAATAAGAACATCATTAAATCCTTCCCATAGGTTTCTTAATAGTAGAATCCGCAAGATGCAAGTTTAGAGAGCAATCATCAAAATCGCGGAAATCTAGCAAATCACACAAAGTTTTGGGGATAGTGGAGACACTAGCACCAAAATCACACAAAGCATAAAACTCATGATCTTTAATTTTAATTTTAATAGTTGGTTCCCACTCATCATAGAGTTTTCTAGGGATAGAAATTTCAACTCAAGTTTTTCTTCATAAGATTGCATCAAGGAATCAACAATATGTTCGGTGAAGGCTTTCTTTTAACTATAAGCATGTGGAGAATTTAGCACGGATTGCAACAAGTAAATACAATCAATTAAAGAGTAACTTTCATAATTAAATTCCTTGAAATCCAATATAGTGGGTTTAGCAATATCTAGATTTTTATTTCTTTCAATTCCACTTTCATCAATTTCATCATAAAGATCTAAATACTCTGAATTTTTAGAACGCCTTCTAGGTAAAGGAAGATCATATCCAGTTTCTTAAAGATTCATATTGCAAAACAAAGATTTGATAGGAGACACATCAATAACTTTTAGATCTTCATCTTGATTTTCATAGGAATTGGAAGAACACGCTTTAATAAAGGCATCTTTGGAAGCACGCATCCTAGCGGTTCTTTCCTTGCACTCATCAATGGAAATTCTCATGGATTTGAGAGACTCATTGATATCATGCTTAGGAGGAATAGATCTAAGCTTTAAAGAATCAACCTCAAGAGAAATTCTATCAACGTTCCTAGCCAAATCATCAACTTTAAGCAATTTCTCTTCAAGCAAAGCATTAAAATTCTTTTGTGAATTCATAAACTCTTCAAAACTATTCTCAAATTCAGAGGGCATCTTATTATAATTTCCATAAGAGTTGTTGTAGGAATTCCCATAATTATTAGAACGATTACTAGGATATGGCCTAGGAATTCCCTCTATAAGCGTTGTTACCAAAATTATTCCTACCAACAAAATTCACATCCATAGATTCATTGTTATTCTCAATCAAAGTAGACAAAGGCATATCATTAGGATCAAAAGAAACACTCTTAGTAGCAAATAATTTCATAAGTTCATCCATCTTTCCACTCAAAACATTGATTTCTTCTATCGCATGCACTTTTTTATTAGAAGATCTTTCAGTGTGCCATTGAGAATAATTAACCATAATATTATTTAGGAGTTTAGTAGCATCTCCTAAAGTGATTTCCATAAAAGTGCCTCCCGCGGCCGAATCTAAAAGATTTCTAGAAGCAAAATTCAATCCGGCATAAATTTTTTTGTATAATCATCCACAAGTTCAAACCATGAGTAGGGCAATTACGTATCATTAATTTCATTCTCTCCCAAGCTTGTGCAACATGTTCATGATCAAGTTGCTTAAAGTTCATAATATCGTTTCTAAGAGAGATGATCTTAGCGGGAGGGAAATACTTAGAGATAAAAGCATCTTTGCATTTGTTCCAAGAATGAATACTATTTTTAGGCAAAGACGAAAACCAAGATTTAGCACGATCTCTAAGCGAAAAAGGAAATAGCTTCAATTTAACGACATCATTATCGACATCTTTTTTCTTTTGCATATCATATAAATCAACGAAGCTATTCAGATGAGTAGCAGCGTCTTCACTAGGAAGGCCGGCGAATTGATCTTTCATAACAAGATTCAACAAAGCAGTATTGATTTCACAAGATTCAGTATTGGCAAGAGGAGCAATCGGAGTGCTAAGGAAATCATTATTATTGGTATTGGTGAAGTCACACAATTTGGTAGTATCTTGAGCCATCGCAACAAACAAGCAATCCAACACACGGGCAAACAAAAAGGCAAGCGAGAGAAAGGCAAACGGAGAAAGAGAAGGAGAAGGAGGTTGAGAAAGAGAGGGCGAATAAAATGGCAAGGGTGAAGTGGGGGAGAGGAAAACGAGAGGCAAATGGCAACTAATGTAATGCGAGAGATAGAGATTGTGATGGGTACTTGGTATGTTGACTTTTTGCGTAGACTCCCCGGCAACAGCGCCAGAAATTCTTCTTGCTACCTCTTGAGCTTGCGTTGGATTTCCCCGAAGAGGAAAGGATGATGCAGCAGAGTAGCGTAAGTATTTCCCTCGGTTTTTGAGAACCAAGGTATCAATCCAGTAGGAGGCCACACTCAAGTCCCTCGTACGTGCACAAAACGATAGCTACTCGCAACCAACGCAATTAGGGGTTGTCAATCCCTTCACGGTCACTTACGAGAGTGAGATCTGATAGATATAATATTTTTGGTACTTTTGGTATAGAGATGCAAAGTGAAAAGTAAACGGAAAAGTAAAAGGCAAAGCAAGATTAAAGTGATGGAGATTGATATAATGAGAATAGACCCGGGGGCCATAGGTTTCACTAGTGGGTTCTCTCAAGAGCATAAGTATTCTACGGTGGGTGAACAAATTACTGTTGATCAATTGACAGAATTGAGCATAGTTATGAGAATATCTAGGCATGATCATGTATATAGGCATCAGGTCCGTGACAAGTAGACCGAAACGATTCTTCATCTACTACTATTATTCCACTCATCGACCACTATCCAGCATGCATCTAGAGTATTAAGTTAAAAACAGAGTAACACTTTAAGCAAGATGACATGATGTAGAGAGATAAATTCATGCAATATGAAACAAACCCCATCTTGTTATCCTCGATGGCAACGATGCAATACGTGCCTTGCTGCCCCTTCTGTCACTAGGAAAGGACACCGCAAGATCGAACCCAAAGCTAAGCACTTCTCCCATGGCAAGAAAAACCAATCTTGTAGGCCAAACCAAACTGATAATTCGAAGAGACTTGCAAAGATAACCAATCATACATAAAAGAATTTAGAGAAGATTCAAATATTATTCATAGATAGACTTGATCATAAACCCACAATTCATCGGTCTCAACAAACACACCGCAAAAAGAAGAAGATTACATCGAATAGATCTCCACGAGAGAGGGGGAGAACTTTGTATTGAGATCCAAAAAGAGAGAAGAAGCCATCTAGCTAATAACTATGGACCCGAAGGTTTGAGGTAAACTACTCACCCTTCATCGGAGAGGCTATGATGATGTAGAAGCCCTCCGTGATGACGGCCCTCTCCAGCGGAGCTCCGGAACAGGCCCCAAGATGGGATCTCGTGGATATAGAAAGTTGCGGCGGTGGAATTAGGTTTTGGCTCCGTCTCTGTTCGTTTGGGGGTACATAGGTATATATTGGAGGAAGAAGTACGTCGGTGGAGCTTCGGTGGGCCCACGAGGGTGGGGCCACGCCTGGAGGTGTAGGGCGCGCCCCCTACCTCGTGCCCACCTTGAAGCTTCCTTGGCGTAGGGTCCAAGTCTCCTGGGTCATAGTCGGGAAGAAAATCACGTTCCAGAAAGGTTTATTCCGTTTGGACTCCGTTTGATATTCCGTTTCTTCGAAACACTGAAATAGGCAAAAAACAGCAATTCTGGGCTGGGCCTCCGGTTAATAGGTTAGTCCCAAAAATAATATAAAAGTGGAAAATAAAGCCCAATAAAGTCCAAAACAGTAGATAATATAGCATGGAGCAATCAAAAATTATAGATATTATGGAGATGTATCAGGTCGGCTCGTTGAGTACCCGCGGTTGATTCACGAATTGGGGGCTGGAAGGACATACTTTCCCGACGGCCCTCTGTGTGGATCTTTGTGGCGGAGCGACAGGGCAGGTTGAGACCACCTAGTTGAGAGGTGGGCCTGACCCTGGTCGGGGTTCGCGTTGACTTCAAGATAACACGCTTAAAGAGATCTTGGTATTTGATCTGAGTCTGGCTACTGGCCTATACGCACTAACCAACAACGCGGGAACAGTTATGGGCACTCGACGTCGTGGTATCAGCCGAAGCCTTTGTGACGTCAGCGACTGAGCGGCGCGCGCCGGATTGGACCGTGTAACGTAACTTCCTTTGTAATGGAGGTTGCTAGGTCTGCTCTTCGGCCGCCCACGCAACGTGCAGGTGTGCAATGGGCGATGGGCCCGGACCCCTGCGCGCATAGGATTTAGACCGGCGTGGTGACCTATCTGTTGTGCCTAGGTGGGGCTGCGATGTGTTGATCTTCCGAGGCCGGGCACGACCTAGTAAAGTGTGTCTAGACAAAGGGGATCGAGCGTGTTGGGTGATACGTCTCCAACGTATCTATAATTTTTGATTGCTCCATGCTATATTATCTACTGTTTTGGGCAATATTGGGCTTTATTTTTCCACTTTTATATTATTTTTGGGACTAACCTATTAGCCGGAGGGCCAGCCCAGATTTGCTGTTTTATGCCTATTTCAGTGTTTCGAAGAAAAGGAATATCAAACAGAGTCAAAACGGAATGAAATCAACTGGAGAAGTTATTTTTGGAATGAAAGCCACGAGATAGACTTGGACTCCACGTCAGGAGATGCGGGAGGTGCTCACGAGGGTGGGGGGCGCCCCCCTAGGACGCGCCTCCCTGCCTCGTGGGGCCCCCGTGGCTCCTTCGACGTACTTCCTGCACCCATATATATCGTCGTACCCTAAAACTTCCAGAACAGACAATAGATCGGGAGTTCCGCCACCAGAAGCCTCCGTAGCCACCGAAAACCAATCTAGACCCGTTCCGGCACCCTGTTGGAGGGGGCAATCCTTCTCCGGTGGCCATCTTCATCATCCTAGTGCTCTCCATAATGAGGAGGGAGTAGTTCTCCCTCGGGGCTGAGGGTATGTACCAGTAACTATGTGTTTGATCTCTCTCTCTCTCTCTCTCTCTCTCTCTCTCTTGTGTTCTTGAGATGATATGATCTTGATGTATTGCGAGCTTTGCTATTATATTTGGATCCTATGATGTTTCTTCCCCCCCCCCTTCTCTCTTGTAATGAATCGAGTTTCCCTTTGTAGTAATCTTATCGGATTGAGTCTTTAAAGATTTGAGAACACTTGATGTATGTCTTGTCGTGGATATCTGTGGTGACAATGGGATATCACGTGATTCACTTGATGTATGTTTTGGTGACCAACTTGTGGGTTCCGCCCATGAACCTATGCATAGGGGTTGGCACACGTTTTCGTCGTGATTCTCGGGTAGAACTTTGGGTCACTCTTTGAGGTCCTTTGTGTTGGTTGAATAGATGAATCTGAGATTGTGTGATGCATATCGTATAATCATGCCCACGGATACTTGACGTGACATTGGAGTATCTAGGTGACATTAGGGTTTTGGTTGATTTGTGTCTTAAGGTGTTATTCTACTACGAACTCTTGGGCTGTTTGTGACACTTATAGGAATAACCCAACGGATTGATTGGAAAGAATAACTTTGAGGTGATTTCGTACCCTACCATAATCTCTTCGTTCGTTCTCTGATATTAATGACTTTGGAGTGACTCTTTGTTGCATGTTGAGGGATAGTTTTATGATCCAATTATGTTAGTATTGTTGAGAGGACTTACACTAGTGAAAGTATGAACCCTAGGCCTTATTTCCTATCATTGCAATACCATTTACGCTCACTTTTTTCACTTGCTACCTTGCTGTTTTTATTTCAGATTACAAATACCTTTATCTACTATCCATATTGCATTTGTATCACCATCTCTTCGCCGAACTAGTGCACCTATACAATTTACCATTGTATTGGGTGTGTTGGGGACACAAGAGACTCTTTGTTATTTGGTTGCAGGGTTGCTTGAGAGAGACCATCTTCATCTTACGCCTCCTACGGATTGATAAACCTTAGGTCATCCACTTGAGGGAAATATTCTACTGCCCTACAAACCTCTGCACTTGGGGGCCCAACAACGTCTACAAGTAGAAGGTTGTGTAGTTGACATCAAGATCTTTTCTGGCGCCGTTGCCAGGGAGTCTACCCAAAAAGTCAATATACCAAGTACCCATCACAATACCTATCTCTCGCATTACATTATTTGCCATTTGGCTCTCGTTTTCCTCTCCCCCACTTCACCCTTGCCGTTTTATTCACCCTCTCTCTCTATCCTCCCTCTCTATTTGCCTCTTTTTCCCGTTTGCCTTTTTGTTTGCTCGTGTGTTAGATTGCTTGTTTGTCGCGATGGCTCAAGATAATACTAAATTGTGTGAATTCACCAATACCGACAACAATGATTTTATTAGCACTCCGATTGCTCCTCATGCTGATGCTGAATCTTGTGAAATTAATACTGCTTTGTTGAATCTTGTTATGAAAGATCAATTCGCCGGCCTTCCTAGTGAAGATGCCGCTACTCATCTGAATAGCTTCGTTGATTTATGTGATATGCAAAAGAAAAAAGATGTCAATAATGATGTCGTTAAATTGAAGCTATTTCCTTTTTCGCTTAGAG
Organism: Triticum dicoccoides; assembly: GCF_002162155.2. Lineage (NCBI taxonomy): Eukaryota > Viridiplantae > Streptophyta > Magnoliopsida > Poales > Poaceae > Triticum > Triticum dicoccoides. The sequence continues at coordinate 83,025,072 of NC_041384.1, forward strand.
ATCATGCTAAAGCTTGGTTTTCGTCTTTGCCTAAAAATAGTATTGATTCTTGGAACAAGTGCAATGATTCTTTTATCTCTAAGTATTTCCCTCCCGCTAAGATCATCTCCCTTAGAAATGATATTATGAATTTTAAGCAACTTTATCATGAACATGTTGCACAAGCTTGGGAGAGAATGAAATTAATGATACGTAATTGCCCTACTCATGGTTTAAATTTGTGGATGATTATACAATTTTTTTATGCCGGATTGAATTTTTCTTCTAGAAATCTTTTAGATTCGGCCGCGGGAGGCACTTTTATGGAAATAACTTTACGAGATGCTACTAAACTCCTAGATAATATTATGGTTAATTATTCTCAATGGCATACTGAAAGATCTTTTAATAAAAAAGTGCATGCGATAGAAGAAATCAATGTTTTGAGTGGAAAGATGGATGAACTTATGAAATTATTTGCTACTAAGAGTGTTTCTGCTGATCCTAATGATATGCCTTTGTCTACTTTGATTGAGAATAACAATGAATCTATGAATGTGAATTTTCTTGGTAGGAATAATTTTGGTAACAACGCTTATAGAGGGAATTTTAATCCTAGGCCATATCCTAGTAATCCTTCTAATAATTATGGGGATTCCTACAATAATTCTTATGGAAATTATAATAAGATGCCCTCTGAATTTGAGAATAGTGTTAAATAGTTTATGAATTCACAAAAGAATTTTAATGCTTTGCTTGAAGAGAAATTACTTAAAGTTGATGATTTGGCTAGGAACATTGATAGAATTTCTCTTGAGATTGATCCTTTAAAGCTTAGATCTATTCCTCCTAAGCATGATATCAATGAGTCTCTCAAAGCATTGAGAATTTCCATTGATGAGTGCAAGGATAGAACCGCTAGGATGCTTCCAAAGATGCCTTTATTAAAGCGTGTTCTTCCCATTCCTATGAAAATCAAGATGAAGATCTAAAAATTATTGATGTGTCCCCTATTAAATCTTTGTTTTGAAATATGAATCTTGATGAAACTGAATATGATCTTCCTTTACCTAGAAGGCGTTCTAAAAATTCGGAGTATTTAGATCTCTATGATGAAATTGATGAAAGTGGGATTGAAAGAAATAAAAATCTAGATGTTGCTAAACCCACTATATTGGATTTCAAGGAATTTAATTATGAAAGTTGCTCTTTAATTGATTGTATTTCCTTGTTGCAATCCGTGCTAAATTCTCCACATGCTTATAGTCAAAATAAAGCCTTCACCGAACATATTGTTGATGCCTTGATGCAATCTTATGAAGAAAAACTTGAGTTGAAAGTTTCTATCCCTAGAAAACTCTATGATGAGTGGGAACCAACTATTAAAATTAAAATTAAATATCATGAGTTTTATGCTTTGTGTGATTTGGGTGCTAGTGTCTCCACTATTCCCAAAACTTTGTGTGATTTGCTAGATTTCCGCAATTTTGATGATTGCTCTCTAAACTTGCATCTTGCGGATTCTACTATTAAGAAACCTATGGGAAGGATTAATGATGTTCTTATTGTTGCAAATAGGAATTATGTGCCCGTAGATTTATTGTTCTTGATATAGATTGCAATCCTTCTTGCCCTATTATTCTTGGTAGACCTTTCCCTAGAACGGTTGGTGCGATTATTGATATGAAGGAAGGGAATATTAGATTTCAATTTCCATAAAAAAAGTGCATGGAACACTTTCCAAGAAACAAAATAAAATTACCATATGAAACTATCATGAGAGCCACTTATGGATTGCTTACCAAAGATGGCAATACCTAGATCTATCCTCGCTTTTATGCCTAGCTAGGGGCGTTAAACGATAGCGCTTGTTGAGAGGCAACCCAATTTTATTTTTATTCCTTGCTTTTTGCTCCTGATTAGTAATAAATAAATTATTTAGCCTCTGTTTTGGTTGTGTTTTTTGTGTTTAATTAGTGTTTGTGCCAAGTAGAACCGCTGGGAAGACTTGGGGAAAGTCTTGTTGAACTTGCTGTAAAAAACAGAATCTTTAGCACTCACGAGAACTGCTGTCATTTTTATTTGAGGAATTCTATTTAGTTAATTCTTTTTGCATTAATAGATAAATTCCTCACTTCCAGAAATTTATTTTAGAATTTTTGGGGTTCCAGATCTTGTGCTAGCTACAGATTACTACAGATTATTCTGTTGTTGACAGATTCTGTTTTTCATGTGTTGTTTGCTTATTTTGATGAATCTATGGTTAGTAAAATAGTTTATAGTCCATAGAGAAGTTGGAATACAGTAGGTTTAACACCAATATAAATAAAGAATGAGTTCATTACAGTACCTTGAAGTGGTCTTTTGTTTTCTTTCGTTAACGGAGCTCACGAGTTTTCTATTTTGAGTTTTGTGTTGTGAAGTTTTCAAGTTTTGGGTGAATTCTTTTGATGGATTATGGAACAAGGAGTGGCAAGAGCCTAAGCTTGGGTATCCCATGGCACCCCCAAGATAATCCAAGGACACCAAAAAGTCAAAGCTTGGGGATACCCCGGGAGGCATCCCCTCTTTCGTCCACTTCCATCGGTAATTTACTTGGAGCTATATTTTTATTCACCAACATGATATGTGTTTTGCTTGGAGCGTCTTGTATTATTTGTGGCTTTGTGTCTTAGTATGCCACAATCATCCTTGATGTACACACCTTTTGAGAGAGCCATACATGAATTAAAATATGAAAGAATACTCTATGTGCTTCACTTATATCTTTTGAGCTAAGTAGTTTTGCTCTATGTGGTTCACTTGTATCTTTTGAGTGTTATAATTTTGCTCTATGTGCTTCACTTAGATCTTTTAGAGCACGGTGGTGGATTTGTTTTAAAGAACCTATCGATCTCTCATGCTTCACTTAAATTATTTTGAGAGTCTCTTAATAGCATGGTAATTTGCTTAATAATAATATGCTTGGTATTCAAGATTTGTGAAACTTTCTTTTGAGTGTGTTGAATACTAAGAAAAGATTGAAGCTTGATAATTCTTTTGAAATATGGAGGTGATAATATTAAAGTCATGCTAGTTGAGTAGTTGTGAATTTAAAGAATACTTGTGTTAAAGTTTTTGATTCCCGTAGTATGCACGTATGGTGAACCGTTATGTGATGAAGTCGGAGCATGATTTATTTATTGATTGTCTTCCTTATGAGTGGCGGTCGGGGACGAGAGATGGTGTTTTCCTACCAATCTATCCCCCTAGGAGCATGTGCGTAATACTTTGCTTTGATAACTTCTATATTTTTGCAATAAGTATATGAGTTCTTTATGACTAATGTTGAGTCCATGGATCATACGCACTCTCACCCTTCCACCTTTGCTAGCCTCTCTAATACCGCACACCTTTCGCCGGTTCATACACCTACCATATACCTTCCTCAAAACTGCCACCATACCTACCTATTATGGCATTTCCATAGCCATTCCGAGATATATTGCCATGCAACTTTCCACCATCTAGTTCACCGTGACACATTCATCATTGTCATATTGCTTAGCATGATCATGTAGTTGACATAGTATTTGTGGCAAAGCCACCGTTCATAATTTCTTCATACTTGTCACTCTTGATTCATTGCATATCCCGGTAGACCGCCGGAGGCATCCATATAGAGTCATACTTTGTTTTAGAATCGAGTTGTAATCATTGAGTTGTAAATAAATAAAAGTGTGATGATCATCATTTAGTAGAGCATTGTCCCCAAAAGGGAGAAAGGCCAAAGAAAAAAAAGAAGGCAAAAAAAACAGAAAATAAATAAAAAGGGGCAATGCTACTATCCTTTTACCACACTTGTGCTTCAAAGTAGCACCATGTTCTTCATAGTAGAGAGTCTCCCATGTTATCACTTTCATATACTAGTGGGAATTTTACATTATAGAACTTGGCTTGTATATTCCAATGATGGGCTTCCTCAAAATGCCCTAGGTCTTCGTGAGCAAGCAAGTTGGATGCACACCCACTTAGTTTCTTTTTGAGCTTTCATACACTTATAGCTCTAGTGCATCTGTTGCATGGCAATCCCTACTCAATCACATTGATATCTATTGATGGGCATCTCCATAGCCCATTGATACGCCTAGTTGATGTGAGACTATCTTCTCCTTTTTGTCTTCTCCACAACCACCATTCTATTCCACCTATAGTGCTATGTCCATGGCTCACGCTCATGTATTGCGTGAAGATTCAAAAAGTTTGAGAACATCGAAAGTATGAAACAATTGCTTGGGTTGTCAATGGGGTTGTGCATGACTTAAATACTTTGTGTGGTGAAGATAGAGCATAACCAGACTATATGATTTTGTAGGGATAACTTTCTTTGGCCATGTTATTTTGAGAAGACATGATTGCTTAGTTAGTATGCTTGAAGTATTATTATTTTTATGTCAAAATGAACTTTTGTCTTGAATCTTTCGGATCTGAATATTCATATCACAAGTAGGAAGAATTACATTGAAATTATGCCAACTAGCATGCCACATCAAAAAATATCTTTTTTATCATTTACCTACTCGAGGACGAGCAGGAATTAAGCTTGGGGATGCTTGATACATCTCCAACGTATCTATAATTTTTGATTGCTCCATGCACTACTGGAATCAGCTACTTTGCCATCTGCCAGCTCTTTGCCGTCTGCTAGCAGACGACAAAGAAGTTCTTTGCTTTATTATCTACTATTTTGGGCAATATTGGGCTTTATTTTCCACTTTTATATTATTTTTGGGACTAACTTATTAACCGGAGGCCCAGCCCAGATTTGCTGTTTTATGCCTATTTCAGTGTTTCGAAGAAAAGGAATATCAAACGGAGTCGAAACGAAACGAAATCAACTGGAGAAGTTATTTTTGGAACGAAAGCCACCAGATAGACTTGGACTCCACGTCAAGAGATACGGGAGGTGCTCATGAGGGTGGGGGCGTCCCCCTAGGGAGTGCCCCTGCCTCGTGGGGCCCCCGTGGCTCCTCTGATGTACTTCCTGCACCCATATATATCGTCATACCCTAAAACTTCCAGAACAGACAATAGATCGGGAGTTCCGCCGCTAGAAGCCTCCGTAGCCACCGAAAAGCATTCTAGACCCGTTTCGGCCCCCTGCCGAAGGCGGCAATCCTTCTCCGGTGGCCATCTTCATCATCCCGGTGCTCTCCATGACGAGGAGGGAGTAGTTCTCCCTTAGGGCTGAGGTTATGTACCAGTAACTATGTGTTTGATCTCTCTCTCTCTCTCTCTCGTGTTCTTGAGATGATACGATCTTGATGTATCGCGAGCTTTGCTATTATATTTGGATCCTATGATGTTTCTTCCCCCCTCTTCTCTCTTTTAATGAATCGAGTTTCCCCTTTGTAGTAATCTTATCGGATTGAGTCTTTAAAGATTTGAGAACACTTGATGTATGTCTTGCCGTGGATATCTGTGGTGACAACGGGATATCACGTGATTCACTTGATGTATGTTTTGGTGACCAACTTGCGGGTTCCTTCCATGAACCTATGCATAGGGGTTGGCACACGTTTTCGTCGTGATTCTCCGGTAGAACTTTGGGGCACTCTTTGAGGTCCTTTGTGTTGGTTGAATAGATGAATCTAAGATTGTGTGATGCATATCGTATAATCATGCCCACGGATACTTGACGTGACATTGGAGTATCTAGGTGACATTAGGGTTTTGGTTGATTTGTGTCTTAAGGTGTTATTCTAGTACGAACTCTAGGGCTGTTTGTGACACTTATAGGAATAGCCCAACGGATTGATTGGAAAGAATATCTTTGAGGTGGTTTCGTACCCTACCATAATCTCTTCGTTCGTTCTCCGCTATTAGTGACTTTGGAGTGACTCTTTGTTGCATGTTGAGGGATTGTTTTATGATCCAATTATGTTAGTATTGTTGAGAGGACTTACACTAGTGAAAGTATGAACCCTAGGCCTTATTTCCTATCATTGCAATACCGTTTACGCTCACTTTTATCACTTGCTACCTTGCTGTTTTTATATTTCAGATTACAAATACCTTTATCTACTATCCATATTGCACTTGTATCACCATCTCTTCGCCGAACTAGTGCACCTATACAATTTACCATTGTATTGGGTGTGTTGGGGACACAAGAGACTCTTTGTTATTTGGTTGCAGGTTTGCTTGAGAGAGACCACCTTCATCCTACGCCTCCTATGGATTGATAAACCTTAGGTCGTCCACTTGAGGGAAATTTTCTACTGTCCTACAAACCTCTGCACTTGGAGGCCCAACAATTTCTACAAGAAGAAGGTTGTGTAGTAGACATCATTGGGAAATGTGGTGCAGCCCTGCAGGGAAGTTAATCTATTCGAATAGCCGTGATCTTCGGTAACAGGACGACTTGGAGTTGTACCTTGACCTTATGACAACTAGAACCGGATACTTAATAAAACACACCCTTCCAAGTGCCAGATACAACCGGTGATCGCTCTCTCACAGGGCGACGAGGGGAGGATCATCGGTTAAGTTTATGCTATGCGATGCGACTTGGTGAACTTACCATCTACTCTCTTCTTCTGCTGCAAGATGGAGGTTACCAGAAGCGTAGTCTTCGAAAGGACTAGCTATCCCACTCTTATTCCGGCATTCTGCAGTTCAGTCCACATATGATACCCCTTTTCCATTTGATACCAATGCATACATATGTAGTGTAGATCCTTGCTTGCGAGTACTTTGGATGAGTACTCACGGTTGCTTTGCTCCCTCTTTTCCCCCTTTCTATACTCGATTTCTGCGACCACACATTGGAGCCCAGGAGCCAGACGCCGCTGTCGTTGACGACTACTACTACTACTCGAGAGGTGCCTACTACTACGTGCAGCCCACTGACGGCGACCAGGAGTAGTTTAGGAGGATCCCAGGCAGGAGGCCTGCGCCTCTTTCGATCTGTATCCCAGTTTGTGCTAGCCTTCTTAAGGCAAACTTGTTTAACTTATGTCTGTACTCAGATATTGTTTGCTTCCGCTTACTCGTCTATGACCGAGCTCTTGTATTCAAGCCCTTGAGGCCCCTAGCTTGTAATATGATGCTTGTATGACTCATTTTATTTGTAGAGTTGTGTTGTGATATCTTCCCGCGAGTCCCTGTTCTTGATCGTACACGTTTGCGTGTATTATTAGTGTATGATTGAATCAGGGGCGTCACACAAAGACGAGAATGGTGGCCATCTCTCTCGAGCACAATTCCTTCGGTATCGTCAGTGTGACACTGCAAAGGAACTGTGGGATATCCTCAAAAAGATCAATGAAGGAGTTTCAACTTAGAAAGAAGCTCGAATTGATACCCTATGCGGGAAATTCAATCGCTTCAAGCGCATTGGAAAGAAAGCTGTCAGCAAACCTTTGATCGTCTCAGTGATATAGCAAATAAACTTCAAGGTCTCGGCACCAAACATATCACCACCTATGAAGTTGTGAAGAAACTACTCCGATTGCTTGACAATTCGTTCAATACTCTTGTCCTGACGATTCATGAACGTCCTGATTTCAAGTCCCTCACCTCTGCTGATGTCATGGAAAGATTGAACACTCACGAGAAGCAAGAAGAAGATAAAAGATATCTGTATGGCTAAACTCGACGCAAAAATCATGCTCCCAAGGTTGTGGCTGACTCTTCCTCCGATGGAAATGCCGAAGAAGATTCTGATGATCCAAAAAGACTCAGCAAAGATCTCGCACTAATCACAAAAAGATTTCAACGCTTCCACAAGAAGAGCCAGTTTCAGAAAAGAAGTTCAAGCAACTCTAGGGGTTCAAAATCTTCATCAAAACCTGCTGGAGAATACACGTGTTTCAAGTGCAAAAAGCGAGGGCACTTCATTTCGGACTGCCCTCTCTAGGAAGCTGAAATCCGCGCTAGTGGGAGATATGATTGGGGCAACTATCGAGGCAAAAGTAAGAGCAAGATCTACGACTCCAACGAAGAAAAGAAAACAAAGAAATTCTTCAAGAAAAAGGACAACTCCACTTCAAAATCATCGTCAAGATCTTTATCAAGGAACCCCTCCAAGTCATCCTCCAACCGCAAGAATACTTCTCGCAAGGCCAAGGCGTACATCGGCAAGGAGATGGATTCTGAAGAAGAAGAGGAAGAGTCATCTGCCTTCGAAGAAGAGAATGAGTCCGATGAAGATTCCGACTCAGGCATGGCTGGCACTGCATGCGCCTCCTCCTCTCCGACGATTTTTTTGGGAACCCGTGATGTGGCTTGAAGCTACATCGGAATTTCCCCAAATAGGAAGGGATGATGCAGCACAACGATGGTAGGTATTTCCCTCAGTGATGAAACCAAGGTTATCGAACTAGTAGGAGAACCAAGCAACAATATGTAAACGGCACCTGCACACAAATAACAAATACTCGCAACCCGACATGTAAAAGGGGTTGTCAATCCCTTTTGGGTAGCGGCGCCAGAAATTGGCAAACGGACGTGAATAAATTGTAGTAGATTGATAGATCGAACGCCAAATAAACTAAATAAGAATAAATTGCAGCCAGGTATTTTTGTATTTTTGGTTTAATAGACCTGAAAATAAAAGCAAATGAAAATAGACCGCAAAGGCAAATAATATGAGAAAGAGACCCGGGGCCTTAGGTTTCACTAGTGGCTTCTCTGGAGAAAAATAGCAAACGGTGGGTAAACAAATTACTGTTGGGCAATTGATAGAACTTCAAATAATCATAACGATATCTAGGCAATGATCATTATATAGGCATCACGTCCAAGATTAGTAGACCAACTCCTGCCTACATCTACTATTATTACTCCACACATTGACCGCTATCCACCATGCATCTAGTGTATTAAGTTCATGGAGAAATGGAGCAATGCAATAAGAATGATGACATTATGTAGACAAGATCTATTTATGGAGAAATAGACCCCATCATTTTGTCCTTAGTAGTAACGATACATACGTGTTGGTTCCCCTTCTGTCACTGAGATCAAGCACCGTAAGATCGAACCCACTATAAAGCACCTCTTCCCATTGCCAGATAAACAGATGAAGTTGGCCCAACAAAACCCAAATATCGGAGAAGAAATATGAGGCTATAAGCAATCATGCATATAAGAGATTAAAGAAACTCAAATAATTTTCATGGATAAAAAGAGATAGATCTGATCATAAACTCAAAGTTCATCAGATCCCAACAAACACACTGCAAAAGAGTTACATCATATGGATCTCCAAGAGACCATTGTATTGAGAATCAAACGAGAAAGAGGAATCCACCTAGGTAGTAACTACGGACCCGAAGGTCTACAAAGAACTGCTCACGCATCATCGGAGAGGCACCAATGGAAGTGGTGAACCCCTCAGTGATGGTGTCTAGATTGGATCTGGTGGTTATGGACTCTACGACGGCTAGAATAGATTTTCGCCGACTCCCCTACGGTTTCTGGAATATTGGGGTATTTATAGAGCAAACAGCCTGAGCCTCCTGGCGCGTCCTAGTGGGTTGTGCTCCCCTCGGAGCATCCCCAGGTGCTTCTTCGGCCCATTGGTTGTCTTCTAGTCCAAAAAAATCCATAAAAAGTTTCGCTGCGTTTGGACTCCATTTGATATTGATTACCTGCGATGTAAAAAACATGAAAAAAACAACAACTGACACTTGGCACTATGTCAATAGGTTAGTACCAAAAAATGATATAAAATGACTATAAAATGATTCTAAAACATCCAAGATTGATAATACAACAACATGGAAAAATAAAAAATTATAGATACGTTGGAGATGTATCAGCATCCCCAAGCTTAATTCCTGCTCGTCTGGAGTAGGTAAATGATAAAAATTGAATTTTTGATGTGGAATGCTGCCTAACATGTCATATCATATTCTTTTCTTTATAGCATGGACATTTGGACTTTTATATTGTTCAAAGCAATAGTCTAGTTTTGACATGATAACTTAATACTCATGCATATCAACAAGCAACCATGTCTTTCAAAATATGAATTCTAAAATAAGTTATCCCTAGCCCATCATGCTCAATCATTGATCCATTCATGAAACACACTCGCATATTAACTACACCCAATGCTCAAGTACGATCATAGTGCCTCCTAGTCAGTGTTTTTATAAAAGAAGATGGAGACTCAAATTCAAAAATAGAAATTGCATAAAGTAAATAAAGGCCCTTCGTAGAGGGAAGTAGGGATTTGTAGAGGTGCTAGAGCTCAAAGCTAAAATTTAGAGATAAAAACACTTTGAGAGGCATACTTTTCCCACCAATGAAAATGACTTAGAGTTCCCAACACTTTCCATGCTAGATATATCATAGGCGGTTCCCAAACAGAAAATAAAGTTTACTCTTTTTTCCACCATACTTTCACTTTCCATGACTAACCATATCCACGCGTGCCTTCCATACCAACACTTTCCAAGGAATTTATTATTTGACAACATAAAGTAAATTCATTTTTCATTTCGGGACTGGGAATCCCTAATACTTTTGCCTTACTCTCGTGCAATGACAAGTGAATAAACACTCATCGTGAGAATAACACATCTAGCACCGCCTCACGAGCGGTGCGAGCACACAAAAGAGAAATTTATTTTGAATATTATAGATGGCACATACAAATTTGCTTAGAATGGCAAAAGAATACTGCATATAGGTAGGTATAGTGGACTCATGTGGAAAAACTGGCTTAAAGGATTTTGGATGCACAAGTAGTGATCATACTTAGTGCAAAATGAAGGATAGCAAAAGATTGAGAAGTGACCAACCAAGAAACAAATAATCTCACAAGCGAGCATTAAGCATAATTAGCACCGAATAATGCACCACAAGTAGGATATAATTTCCTTGCATGACTATTGACTTTCATTCTTGCATAGGGAATCACAAACCTTAACACCAATATTCTTACTAAAGCATAATTACTCATCAAGATGACTCACATATCACATCATCATATCTCAAAACTATTACTAAGAATCAAGTTTATTTTGTCCAATGATCTTCATGAAAGTTTCTATTATATCCTTCTTGGATATCTATCACTTTGGGACTAATTTTCTTGTATTGCTTTTGTTAAGCTCAAACAAATATGAGTGAAGATCATGAGCATAATATTTCTTTCTCTCAAATTAATTTAAGTGAAGCAAGAGAGAATTTCTTGAAAATTTTACTTACTCTCAAATAAATATAAGTGAAGCAAGAGAGAATTTCTTCAAAAATACTAAAGCACACCGTGCTAAAAAATATATAAGTGAAGCACTAGAGCAAATCCATAGCTCATAAAAAATTTAAGTTAAGCACAAAGAGCAATTCTAACAGGTCATGGCATAATTTTGGCTCTCTCAAATAGGTGTCCAGCAAAGAATCAAGACTTAAAACACAAAAAAAAACAAGCAAAGACTCATATCATACAATACGCTCCAAGCAAAACACATAGTATGTGACGAATAAAAATATAGCTTCGAGTAAAATACCGATGGTCGTTAGAAGAAAGAGGGGATGCCACTCGGGGCATCCCCAAGATTAGTTGCTTGCTCTCTTTGGATAATATCTTGGGATGCCATGGCATCCCCTAGCTTAGGCTCTTATTACTCCTTAGTCCTTCATCCATCGTAATATAACCCAAAACTTGAAAACTTCAATCACACAAAACTCAACAAAACCTTCGTGAGATCCGTTAGTATAAGAAAGCAAATCCCTACTATAAGTGCTATAGCAAACCAATTCATATTTTGTTTTTGCATTATATCTACTGTATTCCAACTTCTGTATGGCAAAAACTCATCAAAGAAAACCATAGAATCATCAAAACAAGCACACAACGCAAAGAAAACAGAATCTGTCAAAAACAGAATAGTCTGTAGCAATCTGGATATTTTGAATACTTTTGTAACTCCCAAAACTCTGAAAATTAGGACTACCTGGGCAATTTGCATATTGATCTTCTACAAAAATAATTGGTATTTTATCGCTCTCTGGTTAGAAAATAGAATTGTTTTCGTGAGCGCAAAAGTTTCTGTTTTTCAGCAAGATCAAACAACTATCACCCAAGAAGATCCTAAAGGCTTTACTTGGCACAAACACTAATTAAACACAAAAAGCACAATCATAATAGTAGCATAATTGTGCTAACACTCAAGAACCGAAAGAAAAAATCAAAAACAAAATTTATTCATTGGGTTGCCTCCCAACAAGCGCTATAGTTTTACGCCCTTAGCTAGGCATAAAGCAAGGATCTAAGTTTTGTCATCTTTATTTCGAGATCCATAAGATGCCCTCATGATTGATTCATATGTTGGCCTAATTATTGTTCTAGGGAAATGTTCCATACCCTTCCTCAAAGGAAATTGGAACTTAATATTGCCTTCTTTCATATCAATCACGACACCGATAGTGCGTAAAAACAGTCTACCAAGAATAATAGGACAAGACGGATTGCAATCAATATCAAGAACAATAAAATATATGGGCACATAATTCCTATTTACAAGAATAAGAACATCATTAATTCTTCCCACAGGCTTTTTAATAGTAGAGTCCGCCACGTGCAAATTTAAAGAGCATTCTTCAATATCTGTAAGACCAAGCACATCACATAAAGATTTCGGAATTGTAGAAACACTAGCACCCAAGTGGCACAAATAAAAAACACTCATAATTTTTAATCTTAAATTTGATAGTTGGTTCCCATTCATTATGTAATTTTCTAGGAATTGAAACTTCTAATTCCAACTTTTCTTCTAAAGCTTTCATCATAGCATCAACAATATGTTTAGTAAAAGGTTTATTTTTTCATAAGAATGGGATGAATTTATCATGAATTGCAACAAAAAATACAATCAATCAAAGAGAAACTATCATAAATAAAGTCTTTGTAATCCAAAAGAGTGGGTACATCACTAGTTAAAGTTTTGACCTCTTCAAACCCACTTTTATCAATCTTCTCAACAAGATTTCCACCCTATGAATTATCGGGATGCCTTCTAACTAAAGTTGACTCTTCTCCAGTCCCTTTTTCATCAATCTTAACTTTACTAAACAAGGAATCAATAGAAGAAACACCAATCATTTTAAGATCATCATTTTTATCCTTTAGCGAGATTGGTTTAGCGGCCATTTGATTTACTAGAGTAGCTTGTGCATCGGATATTTTTCCTAGCAAACTTTCAACAAAAGCATACTTAGATTGGAGATTGCAAGATTCTCTACTAATATCATCCAGTTGTTTTGTTATAGCATCAAGCACAATAGAGTGCTCCTTAAGTTCTTTGGTAAAATACTTATTATGCTCAAATTATGTAGTCATATATTCCTTAGTACTTTTCTCTATTTCAAGTAAAATATTGGGGTAAGGAACATCATAATATTTTCTTTGAGGCATCATGACTACGCAAACAGGAATGCAGGCAAAAACAGATCCGACAAGAAACACAGCGAACGAAAAAAGGACGAATAAAAACCGCAAATTTTTGTGAAGTGGGGGAGAGGAAAACGAGAGGCAAATGGCAAATAATTTAAATTGCGAGGAGATGAGATTTGTGATTACGAACCTGGTATATGTTGAAGATCCTCCCCGTCAACGGCGCCAGAAATTCCTTTTCATGCAGCTTGAAGCTACGTCGGTATTTCCCCAAATAGGAAGGGATGATGCAGCATGGCGATGGTAGGTATTTCTCTCGGTGATGAAACCAAGGTTATCGAACTAGTAGGAGAACCAAGCAACAATACGTAAACGGCACCTGCACACAAATAACAAATACTCGCAACCCGACGTGTAAAAGGGGTTGTCAATCCCTTTTGGGTAGGGGCGCTAGAAATTCGCAAACGGACGTAAATAAATTGTAGTAATTGATAGACGAACGCCAAATAAAATAAATAAGAATAAATTGCAGCAAGGTATTTTTGTATTTTGGTTTAATAGATCTGAAAATAAAAACAAAGGAAAATAGATCACAAAGGTAAATAATATGAGAAAGAGACCCGGGGGCCGTAGATTTCACTAGTGGCTTCTCTCGAGAAAAATAGCAAACAGTGGGTAAACAAATTACTGCTGGGCAATTGATAGAACTCCAAATAATCATGACGATATCCAGGCAATGATCATTATATAGGCATCACATCTAAGATTAGTAGACCGACTCCTGCCTGCATCTACTACTATTACTCCACACATCGACCGCTATCCAGTATGCATCTAGTGTATTAAGTTCATGGAGAAATGAAGTAATGCAATAAGAACGATGGCATGATGTAGACAAGATCTATTTATGTAGAAATAGACCCCATCGTTTTATCCTTAGTAGCAACGATACGTACGTGTCGGTTCCCCTTCTGTCACTGGGATCAAGCACCGTAAGATCGAACCCACTACAAAGCACCTCTTCCCATTGCAAGATAAATAGATCAAGCTGGCCAAACAAAACTGAAATATCAGAGAAGAAATACGGGGTTATAAGCAATCATGCATAAAAGAGATCAAAGAAACACAAATAACTTCCATGGATAAAAAGAGATTGTGACAGCCTGATTTTTGGCCCTTTCTTTTTCTTTTGTTTTTTTGAGGTTTTTTGCTTGAGTTTTGTTTTTCCGTGGCTTTGTGGTCTGGAAAGAGAAGAAGATGCCTTCTTCTTTGCTTCCAGAGTGGCTTGTCATAGCCGAATCCTTCCCTAGACCCTGTCATTTTCATCCTAGCCCAAATCCCAATATTCTTTTCCTTGGGAATATTCCTTTTCTATTGAAGGAATAACCCAAATTGCCCTAGGTTGTGAAGCAACCTTAATTTCCTTCACTCCTAAAATTCCCAAATAATTCTCATAAGTTGTTTGGGTCATATCTTTCTCAAATATGGCAAAATATTTCATTTGTCATGTTTATCATCATGCTCAAATAATTCATTTCCTATTCTGCCCTAAATGGCAGAATGTGAAGCAAGTACCATTTATCTTTTCCCAATTGACCTCAAACTCCTCTGACACCTTTTCCTGTCCATATCATTGCCACATGCCAAAGTGCAACCTCATTTTCCTAGTAATCATTTAATTATGATTTTCCAAAGAAGTTCCTGTCTTAGGGAACTGGTTGTGAAGGAAGCACAAGCTAGGCATATCCAAATGAGTTTCCATTTTGCATGATCTCTCATATCATCATATCATAGCCCTCCACCAAAGAATAGCTCATGTCATGCCTCCATGTGAGCTCACCTTCAATTCTCTGATTCTGCCCAAAATTTCAGATTGTGAAGCAAGTATATTTTATCTTGCTCCATTATGACTGCCAATTTTTCTAGGCCTT
Organism: Triticum dicoccoides; assembly: GCF_002162155.2. Classification (NCBI taxonomy): domain Eukaryota; kingdom Viridiplantae; phylum Streptophyta; class Magnoliopsida; order Poales; family Poaceae; genus Triticum; species Triticum dicoccoides. The sequence goes on from NC_041384.1 coordinate 83,040,369, forward strand.
CTTTTACCCATATAACTTACCTCCACCCATTTTGGGCATGTTTCATCAAGCCATTTATCCTCTAGAAATTTTGCAAGTTTCTGGTCAGTGAAAATGTTTGTGAAGGAAGTACCATTTTTGTTTATCCAATTGGTATGAAACCTTTTGCAGCATATTCATATGGCCAAATAAGCCTGCCTTGCCAAAGTTCAGCTCAAGTGGCTTCTCCATTTGAGAGCATCATCATGATCTTCATTCTGGACCGGATTTTGAAGTTGCAAAGCAACTCCATTAATCCTTGATCCAAATCCTCTCCAAGTTACCAGGATGTAAGTCCTTCTTACCTTGAACTTAGCAGACAACTCCATTTAACCCAATCACCTCCCTGTTAAGCAACAGTACATGATCAAATTTACTTCAGTAAACTTCAGGTGTTAACTGCCATTCAACCGTGTCACTTTTAACCAATCTACCACCACGGTTGCAACCTTCCCAGCAAGGACCAACCCCTAGACAACAATTGCCAGCTATTTGGCTCTTCTTGATGCCAGTCTGCGCGGTGACCACCGTTTTGGCATGCAATGGCCGCGCCCAGCACGCTGTTTGTGTTGGACCCCCACCTCCTCTCGGCGTCTTCGAGCTCGTGAGCATGTCCATTGTCCTCCTCTCGTCATCGCCGATCACCTGGACCCCTCTCCCCCTCCGTCCGCTTACTCACCGACGCAAGCCGCCGCGCGTCCATGAGCGCACAGTGCCGACAATGCATTAATGGCGTTTGGATCCTTCTCTCTGCGCTCCTTTGGTCTCCTCTGCCCCGTGAAACTCTCCCCTGTGCCTCCCCTGTCGCCTTTCCCCGAGCTCGAGCGCGTGCACACGCGTCCATGGCGCGGAACACGCGTCCGCGGCGGTGCCAACTCGACCTCCTCCCCCGCTGGCTATTTAAGCCGTCCCCGAGCACCTCCGAGCTCAGCACCAGCCTCACAACCCTCGTCCGGTCCTGCCTAGCCATCCCCTCGAGCCCAAGGAGCTCTCTAGAGTCTCCATTGCCGCCATGGCCGCCGCACGGCCTCGGCTAAATTTGGCCGACCCGAGCCCTCTCCCTCCCTCCTGACCTCACCAGAGGAATGCCCGGACCCCATAGCTCCTCCCCCAACCATCCATTCGTCGCCAGAACCACCATGGCCGTGGGTCTCCTCCTACCCACGCCCTCGCCCTCGCCCACGCCCTCTGTTCCTATTGGGGATATTACTGGTGGGAGTAAACCGGCCAGGAGTAGTCGGATTAACTTTATGAAGATTAGAAGCCCATGAAGACGTAAGAATGATGGCGCTTTATGAAGTCCCAAGGCCCAATGGCGAGTTAAGGCCTGTAGATGTAGACCGACCTTATTATGTAACTTGCATTGTAAGACAGGAAGTATGGAGACCGAACCAGACACGTTTATGATCCGGCTTCGGGACTCTGTAAACCGGCGGGCATCAACCTATGTATATAAAGGGACGACCCGGCAGCGGTTTAGGAACGATACACAACAACTCGAGTGCCAGCCAAAGCGGATTCGCTCCCTGGTCATCGAAACCCTAGCAATACCAATCACAACTAGACGTAGGCTTTTACCTTCATCGAAGGTGCCGAACTAGTATAAGCTCCCCATGTCCCCTTGTCCGGTTTAACCACTTTAAGCTAACCCGTTGCGATGGCTCCACGACTAAGTCCTTTCACGAGGACATCTGCCGTGACAAACCCACGACAGTTGGCGCCCACCGAGTCCCCTTTGGTGGGATTCACGTCTTCATCGGCATGATTGGCGAACCGGGCCCTGAGCCGGACACCTGCACCGACATCATCGAGATGGCTCAGCGTGCAAGCCCTTCCCAGGTTCAGCCCATGGCAAAGCATGTTTTCGTAGGTGTCATCCATGCAGCAGAGTATGAGGACGGACCGGCATCTGATGGAGAAACCATTGTCTGCTCCGATGATGAGTCTTCTGGAGAAACCGAATCGCTCTATCAGCTGCAGTATGTCTGGATTAGTGGAGGTTCTGAGGGCAACAGTATTCCTGACTCCCCTGATCTGCCAAACCGGGCCGCTATCTTCATGGCCGGTACACAATCAGCGCCCCACTCATCAACCGCCGCAGCAATGCTCTCCGGTTCAGCAACAGCCACGCCGGCGGGGGCGGGGAGCTCTGCGCCACCTCCGGCTCAAGTTCTGTCTGACTTGTTCGACGCTTTGGCAACATTGATGGCCGCGGAAGTGGACGCAGCAGCCCGAGATCAGCATAATGCGGAGATCACAAAGGTGAAAGATCAGATAACTCAGACTAAAGCAGACCTAGCGGCAGAGAACGCTAGGATGGCTATAGAACGGGCCGAGTTGGAAGCTCAGGCCTACCGGTTTAGGCTGGATCAGAATGCTTCAGAGGAAGTCATGAGAAGAAGATACCGATTGCATCTCCTGCCGAGTTATGAGCCAAGAAATCTCTTCAACACGCCAGGAGCAGGAACTAGTAACCAACTAATATTAAACCAGACAGAGGTGCCAGGAACAGGAGCGCCACTTCAGCCACGCACGATGGACCCGCCTCGTCAGAACAACATTTTGCCACAGTATGTTCCAACACCTCCCGGGCATTACTCCAACCCGTTGGACAACATTGTGGCCTCCGCTTCACGATTGGTAGCCCTCCCAACCGACGGCGAGTCACCAGTAGCGGTTGAGGCACGACGGGCCAGAGATCTCCTTCAAACAGCTCTAAACCAGCAGCAGGCTTATTCACACAGTCGTGAGAGGATTCATTCCACCCCCATCCAAGCCAGAGCTACAGCAGGCACGTTGAGGATGAACCGGCCGTGTCAAGCAGTGCACGTCGCCATAACTCGCCGCGAGGGCACAACCCGGCGGGGGGGAGGTGCTAATGCACAGGATGTGGTGGATCATGGTCGTGCACGTCGAGAGGCCGAGTTAGCAGCTCTGTACGGAGCCCGTCAACCCATGCCGGTTCACCATACCGCTTCAGTAGAGCCATGTGTGGTATTCGGTTCCTTAGGGGTGCCGTGTCTCACCCCCGCTTTGCGTAATGTGCGACTGCCCAAGGATTTCAAAGGACCTCGTAAGGTACCCAATTACACCGCCGATCTGCAACCAGAGGCATGGATTGAAAGTTATGAGATGGCAATGGAGATGTTAGATGTGGATGAAGTGGTACGTGCTAAATACTTCACCATGATGTTGGAAGGAACAGCTCGTACTTGGCTGAAGAGCTTACCAACTAACTCTGTCGGATCATGGGTCGAATTGAAGCACCGGTTTATCCAGAACTTCAAAGATACTTGTAAGCAGCCCATGTCAATTGTGGATATGGCCGCTTGTGTCCAACATGATGGGGAGTCCACGACCCATTGGGTAAAGCGGGTCTCAGCTATTTTGCATTCATCGGATCGTATCAATGCAGATACCGCAGTGCTAACGTTGGAGGGCAATTGTCGTTTTCTGCCGCTCAAACAGAAGTTAGGAAGGCTCAAACATCACTGCAATGATATGTCAACGCTTATGGCCGCTTTGGTTAAATACGCCAATTTTGATAATACCAAAGACCCTGACTCAGAGGAGGACAAACCGGGGAAAGGGAAAAAGAACGGCAACACCAAGGGTCAGCAGCATAATCCAGCAGGCCATGGGAACAATGGTAAGCGCAAGGCCGACAACAGTTTGGATTTTGTGGCTAACACCAACGCTCAGGAGAATGGTCAGTGCTGTAAGGGCAAGCAGCCCCAGAGGGGCGGAGGTTCAGGCCCCAATTTGGAGAGCCTGTTAAATCAACCCTGTCCAAAGCATGGATCAAAGGAGAAGCCAACATCGCATCTTTGAAAGGATTGTTATATCATGCGAGATTTCAAGAACTCCAATATGTTTCAGTACGATAATGGCCTGCCCGGCGGTTCAGGAGGTGGTTTCAACGGGCCGGGTTACGGAGGCGGCAGTTCCGGTTCAGGATTTCAGGGCAATCAAACTGGACACAACAATCAAGGGAACCAAGGCAACCAGGGAGGTTACAACCATCAGTGGAACCAGCAGCAGCAGTACTCGGTTATCAGAGCAATCCTAAGCAGTTAAATAGTGGGCAATATCATGTCTCCACCACTAGCTTGTGTAAGCGTGATCAGAAGCTTCACAAGAGGGTAGTGAACTCTGTTGAACCGGCAGTGCCTCAGTATTTGCGCTGGTCTGAGCAACCCATTTTATGGAGTAGAGAGGATCACCTGCCCCGGGTTGACAATCCGGGTCATCTGGCCTTAGTGGTGGCCCCTCAAGTTGGGGGATATAAGTTCACTAAGGTACTCATGGATGGGGGAAGTAGTATCAACATTTTATATTATGATACCTTCTGTTGTATGGGGTTGACAGATAAGAATCTTAAACCGTCAAACACCATTTTTCATGGTGTGGTGCCTGGTAAGTCTGCATATCCAGTGGGCAAGATAGCCTTAGAGGTGGCTTTTGGAGATGATCATGATTCAAGATCTGAAACATTGACTTTTGAGGTGGTGAAAATCAAAAGTCCGTATCACGCTTTGTTTGGGCGACCGGCTTACGCTAAGTTCATGGCGAGGCCGTGTTATGTTTATCTACAGCTTAAGATGCCAGGTCATAAGGGGACCATCATAGTACACGGAATCATGAAGATCGCTTTGGAATGTGAGAAAGGTGATGCGGCTTATGCTGAGTCGGTTTGTGCCACGTAGGAGCTGAAGTTTTATAAAGACCAAGTTGATCCGGCAGATATGACTTCTTTGAAAAATCCAACTACAGAACACGATCTGGCGTTGAAATTTAAATCGGCCACAGATACTAAGATGGTTGATTTTGTTCCTGCTGATTCATCCAAGTAGTTCAGCATCAGCGCTAACCTGGATCGCAAATAGGAAAGCGCGCTCATCGAGTTCATCCGTGAGAACCGGGACATCTTTGTATGGAAACCTTCTGACATGCCAGGTGTATCGAGGGAACTCACTGAGCACACACTTAACATTGATCCTAAGTTTAAACCGGTCCGGCAATTTCTCCGCCACTTCAATGACGAAAGGCGCAAGGCTATTGGTGAAGAGGTAGCTCGGTTGTTGGCCGTAGGGTTTATCGTGGAGGTCTTTCACCCGGAGTGGTTGGCTAATCCGGTAGTGGTTCTTAAGAAAAACGGCACTTGGCGTATGTGTGTAGATTACACAGACTTGAACAAGGCTTGCCCTGCAGATCCCTTTGCCCTCCCCCGTATTGATCAAATTATTGATGCTACGGCGGGTTGTGACCATTTGTGTTTTTTGGACGCTTACTCTGGTTATCATCAGATCAAAATGGCAGTCAAGGACCAGGAGAAGATGACTTTTATAACTCCTTTTGGAGCCTTCTGCTATGTCTCTATGCCTTTTGGGCTCAAGAGTGCCCAGGCAACTTATCAATGATGTGTTTAGAATTGTCTTCATAAGCAGATTGGGCGCAATGTTCATGCGTATGTAGATGATATTGTGATAAAGTCCATGAAGGAGGAAACATTGATAGATGATTTGAGAGAAACCTTTGACAACCTCCGGGTTTACAAGATGATGCTCAATCCGGAAAAGTGTGTCTTTGGTGTCCCGGCAGGCAAACTCTTGGGTTTTCTGGTGTCAAACAGAGGCATTGAGGCCAATCCAGAAAAGATCACAGCAAGGCTAAACTGGCGTGTATCAATGACGTTCAACATTTGGCTGGCCAGATTGCAACTTTGAGCCGGTTTATCAGTCGTCTTGGGGAGAAGGCTAACCCTCTATATCAGATGCTAAAGAAAACGGATGATTTTGTCTGGAGTGAGGCAGCTGATAAAGCATTTGAGGATCTGAAGAGGCATTTAGCTGAACCGCCTGTGCTTGCAGCCCCGATCGATAAAGAGCCGTTATTGTTGTATGTGGCTGCTAATGCCCGAGCTGTTAGCATAGCTATTATGGTGGAGCGCAAGGAAGCTGCAAAGGAATATCCGGTTCAATGGCCGGTTTATTATATCACTGAGGTGCTCATTGAATCAAAGCAGATGTATCCACATTGGCAGAAGCTGGTGTATGGAGTGTTTATGGCAAGCCGGAAGCTCAAACATTATTTTCAGGGTCATCCTATCACAGTGGTCAGTTCAGCCCCTCTGGGAGATATCATTCAAAACAGAGAAGCAACAGGCCGGATTGCTAAGTGGGCTATTGAGCTTGGGCCTCACGGGCTCAAATACACGCCTTGCACAACAATTAAATCCCAAGCGCTCGTGGATTTCATCAATGATTGGACAGAGTTGCAGGCACCAAAGGAAAAGCCAGATAACATGTATTGGACTATTCATTTTGATGGATCCAGACAGTTTGAGGGCTCGGGGGCTGGAGTCATACTAACTTCCCCACGAGGTGACAAGTTTTGTTATGTCCTACGTTTAATGTTCCCTTGTACTAACAATGCAGCTGAGTATGAGGCCTTACTCCACGGTCTTCGGATGGCTAAGCAGATGAACTTAAGCCGGGTTAAGTGCTTTGGGGATTCAGATCTGGTGGCTCAATAGGTGTCTGGCTCTTGGGATCCTAAAGACCCACTCATGGCTGCATATCGACGAGAGGTGGACAGAGTGGCTGGTCACTTCAAGGGTTATTAGGTGGACCATATAGATCGGCGAAAGAACGAAGCGGCAGACGCTTTAAGCCGCCTTGGTTCTCAGTGTAAACTGGTCCCACCAAATGTCTTTCTTGACGTGTTGCATAATCCGTCGGTTAAGGTACCAACAGAGGAGTTGTTGGCTATTCCTGATCCGGACGCTCAATTGGTGGCAGCTTTGCATGTCATACCGGATTGGACAATCCCATACCTGGCTTACATGAACCGGGGCGAGTTACCGGAGGATGAAACCTCGGCCCGACAGATAATCCGGCGTTCTAAGTCAATGACCATACTCAACGGATAGTTACATCGTTACAGCGTCTCAGGGGCAATTTAGCGATGTGTCTCTCCTCAAGAGGCTTGTGAGATTTTGCGATAAATTCATGAAGGGGATTGTGGTCACCACGCCGGTTCAATGTCTTTGGTAGCTAAAGCTTTTCGCCATGGTTTTTATTGGTTAACAGCTCACGCTGATGCAGAGGATTTAGTCAAAAGATGTGATGGTTGTCAAAAATTCGCACGCCGTGCTCATATTCCGGCTCAGGAGTTGAGGATGATTCCAATAACTTGGCCGTTTGCGACTTGGGGGCTTGATACGGCTGGACCCTTCAAGCGATCCAAGGACAAAAAGACCCACTTGTTAGTGGCAGTTGACAAATTCACCAAATGGGTGGAAGCAGAGTCAGTCAGTAAGTGTGATGCGGCCACGGTGGCTCAGTTCATCAAAAAGGTGATATTCCAGTTTGGCTTTCCACACAGTATTATCACTGATAATGGTACTAATTTGTCAAAGGGAGAGATGGAGGAATTTTGCCAACGTGAGCACATCCGACTTGATATAGCATCGGTGGTTCACCCCCAATCTAATGGTCAAGCGGAGAGGGAAAATCAAGAAATTTTGCGAGGTATTAAACCTCGGCTTATGGTTCCTTTGAAACGGACACCGGGTTGTTGGGTTGAGGAGTTACCTTCTGTGTTATGGAGCATCAACACCACACCCAACAGATCTACGGGTTACACACCTTTCTTCATGGTTTATGGAGCGGAGGCAGTTCTTCCTAGTGACATCCGTCACGACTCACCCCGTGTGGCAGCTTATGTTGAAGCTGATAATGAGAAGGCACATCAGGATTCCCTGGACCTGTTAGATGAGGAGCGTGATCTTGCAGCAGCACGTTCAACGATTTGTCAACAAGATCTCCGACGTTATCACAGCCGCCGGGTTAAGACCAGAACTTTTCAAGAGGGCGATCTGGTGCTCCGGCTCATCCAGGATCAGACTGATATGCACAAACTATCCCCACCTTGGGAAGGACCTTTTGTGGTAAGCAAGAATCTACACAACGGGTCATACTACCTCATTGATGTTCGAGAGCACAAAGACTCACGTAAATCGGAGGAGGAGACCAAGCGGCCGTGGAATATAGCTCTTCTTCGGCCTTACTATACTTGAGCCACAGGCTCTTCATATGTACATATTTATGACAATGTATATATTATATAATAAACCGGAGCCTCGAATAAAGCGGGGTCTCTGTTCTTTTTACATCATGTGTGTGCTTACAAGAGTTTCTACTGACAAAGCGGAGTTTTGCTCAACCGGTCTCTGCAGCCGCACGGATATAAAGAAAATCACTAGGGGTGAGGGAGTCCGGGATTAGGGGGTCTCTGGACAGCCAGATTATATCCTTTGGCCGGACTGTTGGACTATGAAGATACAAGATTGAAGACTTCATCCCGTGTCCAGATGGGACTCTACTTGGCGTGGAAGGCAAGCTAGGCAATACAGATATGTACGTCTCCTTCTTTGCAACCTCTGGTGTCTATATAAACCGAAGGGTTTTAGTCCGTAGGACAACATACAATCATACCATAGGCTAGCTTTTAGGGTTTAGCCTCTTTGATCTCGTGGTAGATCAACTCTTGTACTACTCATATTATCAAGAATAATCAAGCAGGACGTAGGGTTTTACCTCCATCAAGAGGGCCTGAACCTGGGTAAAACATCGTGTCCCCTGCCTCCTGTTACCATCCACCTTAGACACACAGTTCGGGACCCCCTACCCGATATCCGCCGGTTTTGACACCGACATTGGTGCTTTCATTGAGAGTTCCTATGTGTCGTCGCCATTAGGCTTGATGGCTCCTTCGATCATCGATAGCGATGCAGTCCAGGGTGAGACTTTTCTCCCCGGATAGATCTTTGTGTTCGGCGGCTTCGCACTGCGGGCCAACTTGCTTGGCCATCTGGAGCAGATCGGGGGTTACGCCCTTGGCCACCAAGCCAGATTTGGAAGCTTAAACTACACGGCTGATGACCGCGGAGACTTGATCTTCGACGGATTCGAGCCCCTGCCTTGTGCGCCACACGGTCACGATGAGTATGATTTAGCTCTACCATCAGACAGTGTTCAGGAGATCGCACTGGCAACCACTCCGACCCTCAATTCAGAACCAGCTGCGCCATCCATGGACGGGTGGATAGACCCCGCCACGGAGGCTGCACTCTCATCGGCGATCGAGCCGAGTATCGACCTTACCCTTCACGAGAGCCGTGACGCCGAACTACCGGATTCCTCCCCGGCCACAGACTCCCAACCGCCTGTGCCCGTGCCTATCGAATCCGATTGGGTGCCGATCATGGAGTTTACCTCCGCGGATATCTTTCAGCACTCGCCCTTCGGCGACATACTGAACTCATTGAGGTCTCTCTCCTTGTCAGGAGAGTCCTGGCCGAAGTATGTTTGGCAGGATTGGGATGCGGATGACGAAGAAATTCGCCGCCCACCCACCACCCACTTAGTAGCCACTATCGATGACTTAACCGACATTCTCGACTTCGACTCCGAAGACATCAACGGTATGGACGACGATGCGGGAGGCGAAGAGGAACCACTGCCCACTAGGCACTGGATAGCCACCTCATCATATGATATATACATGGTGGACACACTGAAAGAAGGCAATGGCGACGAGACAACGGAGGATGGCCCCTCCAAGAAGCAACCCAAGCGCTGGCGTCAGCGACACTGCTCTAAGTCTCGCCAAAGTAAAAGCAATGACCCCGGCACAGGAGATAATAGCACTCCGGACAGTGCCGAAGATGACAACTCCCCTCCAGCAAGATTTAGGGCAGGAGGGTGGAGAAGCCAGCCCTCCAGAGAGAGCGGCAGATGGAGAGGCGGAGGATGATAATTACATGCCTCCCTCCGAAGGCGAGGCAAGCCTTGACGATGACGAATTCGTTGTGCCTAAGGATCCCGTCCAACAAGAGGGCTTCAAGCGCCGGCTTATAGCCACGGCTAATAGCCTTAAGAAAAAGCAACAGCAGCTTCAAGCTGATCAAGATTTGCTAGTTGGCAGATGGACTGAAGTCCTTGCGGCCGAGGAATATAAACTCGAACGGCCCTCAAAGAGTTACCCAAAGCGTAGGTTGCTACCCCGACTGGAGGAGGAAGCACTCAAACCTACATCTCCAGCATATGATGCGGCTGACCGGCCACCTTGTGGCCGCGACAGAGAGGCATTTCAGCCAAAAACTCAGCCCGCACCCCGATGCCACTCAAATAAAAATGACAAGGCACGCGGAAACATGCTAGACCTGTGAGACATATTGGAGGACAAAGCAAAACATGCAAGATCGATCTACGGATCACGAGGGCGCGCCACTATGTGAGACGATAACCGTCATGCCGGATACAGTAAAAGTAAATCCGGCCGGGCCAAACATAGCGGGCAAGACTCATTTGAGCTGCGTCATGATATAGCCCAGTACAGAGGCGCCGCACACCCCCTATGCTTCACAGACGAAGTAATGGATCATCAAATACCAGAGGGTTTCAAACCCGTAAATATCGAATCATATGACGGCACAACAGATCCTGCGGTATGGATTGAGGATTTACTCCTGCACATCCACATGGCCCACGGTGATGATCTACACGCCATCAAATACCTCCCACTCAAGCTCAAAGGACCAGCTCGACATTGGCTCAACAGCTTGCCAGCAGAGTCCATTGGCTGTTGGGAAGATCTGGAAGCCGCATTCCACGACAACTTCCAGGGCACTTATGTGCAACCGCCAGATGCCGATGACTTGAGCCACATAATTCAGCAGCCAGAGGAGTCGGCCAGGCAATTCTGGACACGGTTCCTAACAAAGAAGAATCAAATCGTCGACTATCCAGATGCAGAAGCCCTAGCAGCTTTTAAGCATAACATCCGCGATGAGTGGCTCACCCGGCACCTTGGCCAGGAAAAGCCGAAATCTATGGGAGCCCTCACGACACTCATGACCCGCTTTTGTGCGGGAGAAGATAGCTGGCTGGCTCGCAGCAATAACATCTCAAGGAACCATGGTACTTCAGATACCAAGGATGGCAATGGCAGGTCACATCACAACAAACACAAGCGTCGCATTAACAGCGACAATACAGAGGATACGGCAGTCAATGCCGGATTCAAAGGCTCTAAACCCGGTCCGCGGAAAATGCCATTTAAAAGAAGCACTCCGGGCCCGTCCAGTTTGGACCATATACTCGATCGCTCGTGTCAAATACACGGCACCCCCGACAAGCCAGCCAACCACACCAACAGGGATTGTTGGGTGTTCAAGCAGGCCCACAAGTTAAATGCCGAAAACAAAGATAAGGGGTCGCATAGCGATGACGAGGAGGAGCCCCGGCAGCCGAACACCGGATGACAGAAGAGGTTCCCCCCACAAGTGCGGACTGTGAACATGATATAGATTAAAAGTAAAGATCTTACCTAAGGTGTTACTCTGTTCCTATGAACTTAATACTCTAGATGCATGCTGGATAGCGGTCGATGTGGGGAGTAATAGTAGTAGATGCAGGTAGGAGTCGGTCTACTTGTCGCGGACGTGATGCCTATATACATGATCATGCCTAGATATTCTCATAATTATTCGCTTTTCTATCAATTGCTAGAAAGTAATTCGTTCACCCACCGTAATACTTATGCTATCTTGAGAGAAGCCACTAGTGAAACCTATGGCCCCCAGGTCTATTCTCCATTATATAAGTTTCCAATCTATTTTAGTTTGCAATCTTTACTTTTAATCTATATCATAAAAATACCAAAAATATTTATCTTATCATTATTATCTCTATCAGATCTCACTCTCGTAAGTGACTGTGAACGGATTGACAACCCCTTTATCGCGTTGGTTGCGAGGTTCTTATTTGTTTGTGTAGGTACGAGGGACTTGCGTGTGGCCTCCTACTAGATTGATACCTTGGTTCTCAAAAACTGAGGGAAATACTTACACTACTTTGCTGCATCACCCTTTCCTCTTCAAGGGAAAACCAACGCGGTGCTCAAGAGGTAGCATCCCCCTCTAGTAGGAGTAGGAATGCGGAGTCCTACTCATACTAGGAGGAGGACTCCTCCTCCTGGCGCGCCCTGCAAGGGACGGCCTCCCTCCCCCCTTGCTCCTTTATATACGGGGGCAGGGGGCACCCCAAGACACACAAGTTGATCATTGATCCCTTAGCCGTGTGCGGTGCCCCCTCCACCATAATCCACCTCAGTCATATCGTAGTGGTGCTTAGGCGAAGCCCTGTTCTGGTAGCATCATCATCACCATCATCACGCCGTCGTGTTGACGAAGCTCTCCCTTGACACTCTGCTGGATCATGAGTTCGTGGGACGTCACCGAGCCGAACGTGTGCAGATCGTGGATGTGCCGTACTTTCGGTACTAGGATCGGTCAATCGTGAAGACGTACGACTACATCAACCGCGTTGTTCATAACGTTTCTGCTTACGGTCTATGAGGGTACATGAACAACACTCTCCTCTCTCGTTGCTATGCATCACCACGATCTTGCGTGTGCGTTGGATTTTTTTTGAAATTACTGCATTCCCCAACAGTGGCATCCGAGCAAGGTTTATGCGTAGATGTTATATGCACGAGTAGAACACAAAGGAGTTGTGGGCGTGGGTATATACATATTGCTTGCCGTCACTAGTTTTGCACACGCCGAATACTTGGGTTAAACTTGACGGGCCTAGCATATGCAGATATGGCCTCGGAACACTGGAGACCGAAAGGTCGAGCGTGAATCATATAGTAGATATGATCGACATAGTGATGTTCACCATTGAAAACTACTCCATCTCACGTGATGATCGGACATGATTTAGTTGATTTGGATCACATGATCATTTAGATGACTAGAGGGATGTCTATCTAAGTGGGAGTTCTTAAGTAATATGATTAATTGAACTTTAATTTATCATGAACTTAGTCCTGATAGTATTTGCATATCTATGTTGTAGATCAATAGCTTGCGATGTAGCTCCTCGTTTATTTTTTGATATGTTCCTAGAGAAAAATAAGTTGAAAGATGATAGTAGCAATGATGCGGAATGGGTTCGTGATCTGAGGATTATCCTCATTGCTGCACAGAAGAATTATGTCCTTGATGCACTGCTAGGTGACAAACCTATTGTAGGAGCAGATGCACACGTTATGAACGTTTGACAAAGCTCGGTATAATGACTACTTGATAGTTTAGTGCACCATGCTTTACGGCTTAATACCGGGACTTCAAAAATGTTTTGAACGCCACAGAGCATATAAGATGTTCCAAGAGCTGAAATTGGTATTTCAGACTCATGCCCGAGTCGAGAGGTATGAGACCTATGACAAGTACTTTGCCTACAAGATGGAGGAGAATAGCTCCGCTAGTGAGCATGTTCTTAGAATGTATGAGTACTACAATCACTTGAATCAAGTGGGAGTTAATCTTCCATATAAGATAGTGATTGACAGAGTTCTCTAGTCACTATCACCAAGTTACTAGAACTTCGTGATGAACTATAATATGCAAGGGATAATGGGAACGATTCCCAAGCTCTTCGTGATGCTAAAATCGACAAAGGTAGAAATCAAGAAAAACATCAAGTGTTGATGGTTGACAAAACCACTAGTTTCAAGTAAAAGGGCAAGGGATAGAAAGGGAACTTCAAGAAGAATGGCAAGCAAGTTGCCACTCCCATGAAGAATCCCAAAGCTAGACCCAAGCCTAAAACTAAGTGCTTCTACTGCAAAGGAAATTTTCACTTGCAGTGGAACTGCCCTAGATACTTTGCGGATAAGAAGGATGGCAAAGTGAACAAAGGTATATTTGATATACATGTTATTGATGTGTACTTTACTAGTGTTTATAGCAAACCCTCGGTATTTGATACTGGTTCAGTTGCTAAGAGTAGTAACTCGAAACGGGAGTTGCAAAATAAACAAAGACTAGTTAAGGGCGAAGTGATGATGTGAGTTGGAAGTGATTGCAAGGTTGAGAAGATCACCATCGCACACTCCCTTTACCTTCGGGATTAGTATTGAACCTAAAATAAATGTTATTTGGTGTTTGCGTTGAGCATAATATGATTGGATCATGTTTATTGCAATACGGTTATTCATTTAAGACAAATAATAATTTTTATTATATTTACATGAATAAAACCTTCTGAGGTCACACACCCAAGGTGAATGGTTTATTGAATCTCGATCGTAGTGACACACATATTCATAATATTGAAGCCAAAAGATGCAGAATTAATAATGATAGTGCAACTTATACGTGGCACTGCCGTTTAGGTCATATTGGTGTAAATCGCATGAAGAAACTCCATGCTGATGGGCTTTTGGAATCACTTGATTATGAATCATTTGATGCTTGCGAACCATGCCTCATAGGAAAGATGACTAAAACTCCATTCTATGGAACAATGGAGCAAGCAACTGACTTATTGGAAATAATACATACTGATGTATGCATTCCGATGAGTGTTGAGGCTCGCAATGGGTATCATTTTTTTGACCTTCATAGATGATTTGAGCAGATATGGGTATATCTACTTGATGAAACATAAGTCTGAAACATTTGAAAAGTTCAAAGAATTTAAGAGTGAAGTAGAAAATCATCGTAACAAGAAAATAAAGATTCTGCGATCTGATCATGGAGGAAAATATTTGAGTTACGAGTTTGGTCTTAAACTAAAACAATGTGGAATAGTTTCACAAATTCATGCCACCTAGAACACCACAGCATAATGGTATGTTTGAACGTCATAACCGTACTTTATTGGATATAGTGCAATCTATGATGTCTCTTAACGATTTGCCACTATCATTTTGGGGTTATGAATTAGAGATAGCTACATTCACATTAAATAGGGCACCGTCTAATCCGTTGAGACGACACCATATGAACTATGGTTTGGCTAGAAACCTAAGCTGTCGTTTCTAAAGTTTGGGATTGTGATGCTTATGTGAAAAAGTTTCAGCCTGATAAGCACAAACCTAAATTGGAAAAGTGTGTCTTCATAGGATACACAAAAGAAACTGTTGGGTACACCTTCTATCACAGATCCGAAAGGCAATATCTTTGTTGCTAAGAGTGGATCCTTTCTAGAGAAGAAATTTCTCTCGAAAGAAGTGAGTGGGAGGAATGTAGAACTGGATGAGGTAATTGTACCTTCTCCCAAATTGGAAAGTTGTTCATCACAGAAATCACTTCTAGTCATATCTACACAAATTAGTGAGGAAGCTAATGATAATGATCATGAAACTTCAGATCAAGTTACTACCGAACCTCGTAGGATAACCAGAGTATGATCCGCACCAGAGTGGTACGGTAATCCTTTCTGGAAGTCATGTTACTAGACCATGACGAACCTACGAACTATGAGGAAGCGATGATGAGCCCAGATTCCGCAAAATAGCTCGAGGCCATGAAATCTGAGATGGGATCCATGTATGAGAACAAAGTATGGACTTTGATTGACTTGCCCGATGATCGGTGAGTCATTAAGAAAAAATGGATCTTCAAGAGGAAGACAGACGCTGATGGTAGTGTTACTGTCTACAAATCTCGACTTGTTGCAAAAGGTTTTCGACAAGTTCAAGGGGTTGACTACGATGAGACTTTCTCACCCGTAGAGATGCTTAAGTCTGTCCGAATCATGTTAGCAGTTGCCGCATTTTATGAAATCTGGCAAATGGATGTCAAAACTGCATTCTTAATGGATTTCTTATAGAAGAGTTGTATATGATGCAACTAGAAGGTTTTGTCGATCCTAAAGGTTCTAACAAACTGATCAAGCTCCAGCGATCCATCTATGGACTGGTGCAAGCATCTTGGAGTTGGAATATATGCTTTGATAAAGTGATCAAAATATATGGTTTTATATAGACTTGCGGTGAAGCCTGTATTTACAAGAAAGTGAGTGGGAGCACTATAGCATTTCTGATAAATATATGTGAATGACATATTGTTGATCGGAAATAATGTAGAATTTTCTAGAAAGCATAAAGGACTGTTTGAAAAGAGTTTTTCAAAGAAAGACCTCAATGAAGCTGCTTACACATTGAGCATCAAGATCTATAGAGATAGATCAAGACGCTCGATAAGTTTTTCCAATGATTACATACCTTGAAAAGATTTTGAAGTAGTTCAAAATGGAACAGTCAAATAAGGAGTTCTTGCCTGTGTTGCAAGGTGTGAAGTTAAGTAAAGACTCAAAACCTGACCACTTCAGAAAATAGAAAGAGAATGAAAAGTCATTCCCTATGCCTCAACTATAGGTTCTATAAAGTATGCTATGTTGTTTACTAGTCCTATTGTATACCTTAGCATGATTCTGGCAAGGGAGTACAATAGTGATCTAGGAGTAGATCACTAGATAGCGGTCAAAATTATCCTTAGAGGACTAAGAAAATATTTCTCGGTTATGGAGGTGATAAAAGAGTTCGTCGTAAAGAGTTACATCGATGCAAGCTTTTTACATCAATGTAACATCCTAATTTTCCTAAATTAGGATGTTAATAGATCATTCATATGCATATCATATTTTTATTGCATTATTTGCTTTTTCAGAATATTCAAATCATTATGCAACAAAAGGCAATTTATTTGGAGTGGAGATAACATGACTTCTCCCCTATTTTAAAAATGTTCATAATGTGCAGAATATTATTTTCAAGTTCATCTGATATGTTCTGGTAATTATTGTGATCTTCAAAATATTTAATTTGATTGTTTTATTGCTGTTTGAGTGGCCTATTGCATCAAAATTATTTTACAAAATTGCATTAGTGTTGGAACTAGTGTTCCTGTAGTTTATAGCTATAGGGCTATTTTTACTGTGTGTCTAGGTATTTTTATTTAGGTTTTATATTGTGTATTTTATTTTATTTATTTTTGTTCTGGTGCTGTAGTTTTTGTTTAAAAAAATAAACAGCCAGCCGGCCAGCCAGCTAGCAAGCAGCCCAGCTAGCCTGCCAGCCAGCCAACACCGCGGCCCAGCACACCCCGCAGCCCACTTTGACCGAAGCGGTGCTCCGCACCGCTGCGCCTGATCTGCATCGCCCCTCGCCTCCCGTCGCTGACCAGCGGATCCCACGCGCCTGTTCGTCCTTCACCGGGACAAACCGCCACACGCACGCCGAGGACGAACCCGGATCGATCTGGCGCACTGGTCGATCCCGTGCCCTCCGAGGATGTCAGACGCGAGCTATACTCCTCCAGGAACCCTATTGCTCGCTTTTCCCCACCCCTCCTCGTTTGCACGAAGCCGCTGCGCCATTTGGATCTCGCCGGAGGATCTCCCAGGCCACCGTCATTCACCGCTCATCCTCGTGCCGTAAAGACCCGCCGATCCACGCAGACTGCCCCGCTCGAACCCCCTCTCTACTGCGCACCTTCCTGACGCCCTGGCTTTGCCCAAATCGCAGCTGAGCGAGGGAAACAAGCCCGTCTGCCGCCGTCGGAGCAGCTGCTGTTCACGTCTTCAACGTCGCCGGCACAGGACACCTTGACGGCGTTGAACACCACCGTCGTCTTCACCGCATGCCGCCGCACCCGTCCATCCCCTCGTCTTCGCCGGAGACTCACCGGAGAGCGCCACCGCCGCCGCTGACCGCCGCCGCCATTTTTCTCTGTACACGGTGAGCACACACGCACAAGAGTTTTTCGGCTAATCACGAACTGCCACATGGCACTTCGCTACAGCAGCATCTACAGGAGTTCGCTACAGCGCTCAGGAGTTTTCTGTTGCTGTTTTATTTTTATTTTTTCAGATTCTTCCTCTAACTTCAATTAGCTATAACTTCTATTCTGTATATCCAAATTAGGTAATTCTTTTTCCTATGCACTCACAAAAATCAGCCCTTCATGACAGTACCAAAAGTTCTCATGTTTGCACTGTTCAAATTTGAATTCGTTTGAATTTGAATTAAACCTTCCGGAGGCCGTAACTTTCAAACCGTTTATCGGAATCGAGTGATTCTTTTTGCGTTGTGACCGTAGTGCAATTTAGGTGCTGTTAAGCTTCTATTGTTGATTTTTTAAAATGATTTTCTTGCTGTTGGTTTTGTTTTGGTTCTTTTCGTGTTCCGGTGATTGATTTATTGAATTGTGTGAAACGTGTAAATTGTCCGGAGTGCGACGCGAGCTATTGTCAGGAGTGTGACTTTCTGAACTAGAACCAAGGCAAGTTACACGTTGACCATCCTTTACCTATTGTTTTCTATGCATGTAGTTATATCACACTATGAATATATGCATGTATAGGAATACTATATTATTTTTGCTATGCTGATGAGCTATCTTCCCGTCTTTGCAAGTCGTGGTAGTGTAGGTTGCTATGCTTTGTAGACGGGTGTGGTTCATGCATTCATTGAGTTTATGTGAGGATTATATATATTTAACAAATTGAGTGGTAACTCAGGATTTAACTCACCTCTGGGCGGAAGTGGTATTGCTTGGTGTTGAGGGAAGGCATCATGGGGTCTTGCATCTTTTCTAAGGCCATGCGCTCATGAGAGTGCACCCTAAGTGGAATGCCGCCCAGGTTCAAAAAGATCAGATAGACTTAGTGACTAGTAGCTTCCATGTGCGGCCACTGGCTATATGGGCTCTGGCTTAGTTGATTAGTTGTTGGAACCCTTGCCCAGATAGTGTCGACAGATGTAGCATATGTAGGTGGGATGTGGCCGTCAGGTGGTTAAGGGAACCTCTTCTGAAAGACTTTGTCTCAATCTTCGGATTGGGTCCAGTGGGTAAAGCGTACAAAACTCTGCAGAGTATTGAAACTAATCATGATTAGCTGTGCCCCCGGTTATGGTAACTTTGAGCCAATATATCATTACAGTTGTTGGATGATCTTGACAGATGTGACACTTAATAAATTTGTTGGGCAACTTAATAAAGGGTAGGTTGGAGTTGATTTTGCCAACTCAACCTTGTGCATTTAATTGTAATAATAAAGGAACTAAATAAAAATTTGAGTATTAGGTAGTTATTAGGATAAAATCAGCTTTCTACAAAAATAAGCCCCCAAGCCTTCCTTTGTTGTACTATGCATATACATGTAGGTCTGCTATATTATTACTCCTATGTAACTTGCCAATACATTCCAAGTATTGACCTATATGGTTGCAACGTCTCATGTTGCAGGATATTCTGACAAAGAGTAAGGTACCGTTAGGGTCGCGAGTCTGCACTCAGCATCGCCAGTGGGCTATGATGGGACTCATCGTTATTTTCTACTACTTTCCACTGTTTGATTGAATAAAGCTAGCCAAGTGCTATGCAGATTGTTTTATTTTATACATTCTAGATCATACGTTGTAATAAATGATGCACTTGCTATTCTGGTATTCATCTATACTGTGTGTGCTAGCGAGTTCAATCCAGGGACTAGCACGGTAAGCACAAAGACTCAAATCCTTCGAGGTTTGGTCGTTATAGATGGTATCAGAGCAGTGTGTTGACTGTAGGACGTGACCCTAGAAAATGGATTAGAAAAGCCATAGGAGTGAAAATTATTTTATAAACTAGCTATCCTTCTTACTGTTTATTAGTAAATCCCTCAAGTATCTTGACCAGTTAAGTAGGAACTAGTGCTGAGACCACCATTCATGTTTGTTTTATATTGCAACATTATCGTGTTAGCATATCTGATTATGCCCACTTTCGTGGTATGAAGATACTAGATTGTTTGCTTGATTGGTAGTTGTTTGTTAAATTACATCTTGTCGAAATTATTCGACTATATATATATAATACTATATTATGTTGTTTGTTGTTTGTTTTTTTGTTTGTTGGTGTTATTCGCTGTTGTGTTTCGTTGGCTTGATCATATTATGCATATGGGTAGAATATATTTATATATACATAGCCTTGGCCCTATTATATCTATAACTCTTCTATGCTTGCCCACCAGATGCCGCCAAGGTGTGATACTAGACGCAATACTGCAGGAGGAGACAACAATGGCAATGGAGTACCACCATACATACATGAGGTTATTGAGGGACATGCCCAGTTGATCCAGTTGCTTACTCAGAACTAGAACAACAATAATCCGCCGCCACCGCCACCTGTGGATATGCTTACCAGGTTCTTGAGGTTGAATCCTCAGAGGTTCTCCAGTTCCCCTGAACCTATTGTGGCTGATGACTGGCTCCGTCCAGTCAATAGGAACCTGGAGACGGTTGGATGCACTGATGCAGAGAGGGTGAGGTTTGCCTCACATTTGTTGGAGGGTCCTGCTGCAGCTTGGTGGGAGAACTACTTGGTGACTTATCCCATTGCTACCATCACATGGCCTTAGTTTCAGGATGCTTTTCGTGCTGCACATGTGTCTGCTGGTGCTATGAGTCTAAAAAAGAAGGAGTTTCGCAGTTTGCGCCAGGGAGGTCGCACTGTTAATGCTTATGTGGAGGAATTTAATAATCTTGCACGTTATGCTCCTAATGATGTTAACACTGATGCAGCTAGGCAGGAGAAATTCTTGGAGGTCCTAAATGATGACTTGAGCCTTCAGTTGACAGTGGCCACTTTTAGGAATTGCCAGGATTTGATTGATAAGGCTATTGTGCTGGAGGGAAAGCAACAGGCCATAGAGAATCGCAAGAGGAAGTACAACAACAATAACAGGTATAATTCAGGACCGCAGCAGAAGCCACGCACTTCATATCATGGTAATGGAGTTAATGGACATAATCATCATGGAGGTAATGATCATAATCATCATGGAGGGAATGGCCACAACCATAATGGCCACCATCATCATAATGGGCACAAGAGTAACAATGGCAATGGCAGAGGTAATGGTAATGGTAATGACAATGGAGGGAACAATAACCAGAACCACCAGGTTACACATGCACCAAGGGATTTGAGTCAGGTGCAGTGCTTCAGGTGTAAGGCTATGGGGCACTATGCCACAGATTGCCCGAGGGCGAAGAACTCAGGATCCAGCAAGCCAAACCCCTTCCAAAAGGGTCATGGCAACCATGTTAATGTTGAGGAGGTCTATAATGAACCTGATGCAGTGATTGGTAAGTTCTTGATTAACTCAGTACCCGCGCTTGTTCTTTTTGATACTGGTGCATCACATTCATTTATTTCGAGGGTATTTGTTGATAAACATGGATTGCCAACCAAAACACTTAGTATGCCTATTAGAGTGAGTTCCCTAGGAGCTGAAATGATAGCAGGTGTTGGTTGCCATCAGTTGTCTTTGTCTATTGGAAAGCATGATTTTCCTACGGATTTGGTTATATTGAAGTCACAAGGTCTGGATATTATTTTGCGTATGGATTGGTTGCAGTTATATAAAGGTTGTATTGATTGTGCCAGTCGATCTATCACTCTCAGTGCACCAGGAGGGAAGAGGATCAAATATGTGTGTAAGTATAAGCGTAATCAGGTGCAGGTGAACTCTCTTAAGGGGGGTAGCCTAGAAGAGGTGCCAGTTGTGAGAGATTATCCAGATGTGTTTCCAGAGAAATTGCCAGGTATGCCACCAGATAGAGATATTGAGTTTCTTATTGATTTAATACCGGGCACTGGACCTATTGCAAAGAGACCGTATAGAATGACTCCTAAAGAGTTGGAAGGATTGAAGAAGTAGATAAGAGAATTGCAGGCACAAGGATTTATTCGCCCAAGTTCATCACCTTGGGGAGCTCCAGTTTTGTTTGTGGAGAAGAAGGATGGGACCTTGAGGATGTGTGTTGATTATCGTTCTCTGAATGAGGTAACCATTAAGAATAAGTATCCTTTGCCTATGATAAATGATCTATTTGACCAGTTGGAGGGAGCTACTGTGTTTTCTAAGATTGACCTTCGTTCTGGTTATCATCAATTGAAGATTCGTGAGCAAGACATTCCAAAGACTGCCTTTTCTACGAGGTATGGGTTGTATGAATATACTGTTATGTCATTTGGATTGACTAACGCCCCTGCATACTTCATGAATATGATGAACAAGGTGTTTATGGAGTTCTTGGATAAATTTTTGGTTGTTTTCATTGATGATATATTGGTGTTCTCCAAGAATAAGCAAGAGCATGAGGGTGCATTTGCGTTTGGTAATGGAGAAACTAAGGGAACATGAGCTGTATGCCAAGTTCAGCAAATGTGAGTTTTGGCTGGATGAGGTAGCATTCCTTGGACATGTTGTGTCAGGTAATGGAGTTGCAGTTGATCCATCTAAGGTTGCTCCAGTTACAGAGTGGGAGACACCCACGACAGTTGGAGAGATTCGCAGCTTTTTGGGCCTTGCAGGTTATTACAGGAGGTTTATTGAGAACTTTTCCAAAATTGCAAAGCCTATGACTGAATTATTGAAGAAGGATAAGAAGTTTGTTTGGACTGATGAATGTGAAGCCAGCTTTCAGGAATTGAAGCAGCGTTTGGTTACAGCACCAGTCTTAACTCTGCCGGATATACATAAGGACTTTCAGGTATATTGTGATGCTTCTTGTCAAGGACTTGGGAGTGTCTTGATGCAGGAAGGTAAAGTTGTTTCTTATGCTTCACATCATCTTAAGAATCACGAGCACAATTATCCTACACATGATTTGGAGTTAGCCTCAGTTGTGCATGCATTGAAAACTTGGAGACCATATCTTATTGGTAATCATTGTGATATATTTACTGATCATAAGAGCTTGAAGTATATTTTTACTCAGAAGGATTTGAACCTCAGGCAGAGGAGATGGTTGGAGCTTATTAAGGATTATGATTTGAATGTGCAGTATCATCCTGGTAAGGCTAATGTTGTTGCTGATGCATTGAGTCGTAGGAGCCATGCTAATGCAATTAATATTGATGATATGCCACCGGAGTTATGTGAGCAGTTCAGGAATCTCAGGTTGGAGATGGTTCCTAAGGGATATTTAGCAACACTTGAGGTAAAGCCTACTTTGCTTGACAGGATCAGAGAAGCTCAAAAGAATGATAAGGGGATTTCTGAGATAAAAGAGAATATGGTTAAAGGTAAGGCAGAAGTTTCTGTGAGGATGAACATGGAGCCATATGGTTTGAGAAGCGTATTTGTGTACCTCAAGATGCAGATATCAGGAAGTTGATTCTTCAGGAGGCGCATGATACACCTTATTCTATTCACCCAGGTAATACTAAGATGTATTTGGATTTGAGGGAAAGATTTTGGTGGCCTATCCTGAAGAGGGAAATTGCTGGGTATGTTGCAACATGTGATGTGTGCCAAAGAGTTAAGGCGGAACATCAGAGACCAACAGGTTTGTTACAGCCATTGCCTATACCTGATTGGAAGTGGGATGAGATTGGTATGGATTTCATTACAGGTCTACCTAGGACTCGGTCAGGTTATGATTCTATTTGGGTAGTTGTTGATCGTTTGACTAAAGTTGCTCACTTCATCCCGGTAAAGACTACTTATACCAGTGCTCAGCTAGCAAAGATTTATATGTCTAAAATTGTTTGTCTGCATGGAGTTCCAAGGAAGGTAGTGTCTGATAGAGGTACTCAGTTCACATCCAAATTTTGGCGTCAGTTGCATGAATCCTTGGGCACCAGGCTGGAGTTCAGTACATCTTTCCATCCACAGACAGATGGGCAGACAGAGAGGGTAAATCAGATTTTGGAGGATATGTTGAGAGCTTGTGCTTTAGACTATGGGTCCAGTTGGGATGATAATTTACCTTATGCATAGTTCTCATATAATAACAGTTACCAGGCTAGTCTGAAGATGGCACCATTTGAGGTATTGTATGGTAGGAAGTGCAGGACACCATTGATGTGGGATGAGGTTGGAGAGCGTCAATTCTTTGGACCAGACTTGATTAGAGATGCTGAGGAGAAGGTCAAGTTGATTCGTGATAGGCTGAAGATAGCACAGTCCAGACAGAAGAGTTATGCTGATGCAAAACGTAAGGAGGTGACATATGAGGTAGGAGACCGTGCATATCTTCGAGTTTCACTACTTCGTGGAATTAAGAGGTTTGGAATCAAAGGTAAGTTAGCACCACGTTTTGTGGAGCCTTAGAAGATCTTGGAGCGTAGAGGGGAGGTAGCTTATCAGCTGGAGTTGCCAGAATCCTTGTCAGGAGTTCATAATGCGTTTCATGTATCTCAGTTGAAGAAGTGCCATGCAGAGATGATGGATGTTCCATTGAGGGACACAATGCCACTTGAGGCAATTCAGTTGGAGAGTGATTTGACATATGAGGAGAAGCCTGTTAAGATTCTGGAGACAACACAGAGAGTTACTCGCACCAAGAAAATCAAGTTATGCAAGGTTCAGTGGGATCATCACACAGAGGAGGAAGCTACCTGGGAACGAGAGGAGGATCTCAGGCAGGATCACCCACACCTATTTGCTAACCAGCCCGAATCTCGAGGGCGAGATTCATCTTAAGGGGGATAGGTTTGTAACATCCCAATTTTCCTAAATTAGGATGTTAATAGATCATTCATATGCATATCATATTTTTATTGCATTATTTGCTTTTTCAGAATATTCAAATCATTATGCAACAAAAGGCAATTTATTTGGAGTGGAGATAACATGATTTCTCCCCTATTTTAAAAATGTTCATAATGTGCAGAATATTATTTTCCAATTCATATGATATGTTTTGGTAATTTTTGTGATCTTCAAAATATTTTATTTGATTGTTTTATTGCTATTTGAGTGGCCTATTGCATCAAAATTATTTTACAAAATTGCATTAGTGTTGGAACTAGTGTTCCTGTAGTTTATAGCAATAGGGCTATTTTTACTGTGTGTCTAGGTATTTTTATTTAGGTTTTATATTGTGTATTTTATTTTATTTATTTTTGTTCTGCTGCTGTAGTTTTTGTTTAAAATAAAATAAACAGTCAGCCGGCCAGCCAGCTAGCAAGCAGCCCAGCTCGCCAGCCAGCCAGCCAACGCCGCGGCCCATCACACCCCGCAGCCCACTTCGACCGAAGCGGTGCTCCGCACCGCTGCGCCCGATCCGCATCGCCTCTCGCCTCCCGTCGCTGACCAGCGGACCCCACGCGGCCTGTTCGTCCTTCACCGAGACGGACTGCCGCACGCACGCCGAGGCCTAACCTGGATCGATCTGGCGCACTGGTCGATCCCGTGCCCTCCAAGGACGCCGGACGCGAGCTATACTCCTCCAGGAACCCTATTGCTTGCTTTTCCCCACCCCTCCTCGTTTGCACGAAGCCGCTGTGCCGTTTGGATCTCGCCGGAGGAGCTCCGAGGCCGCCGTCGTTCACCACTCATCCCCGCGCCGTAAAGACCCGCCGATCCACGCAGACAGCCCCGCTCGAACCCCCTCCCTACTACGCACCTTCCTGACGCCCTGGCTTTGCCCAAATCGCAGCTGAGCGAGGGAAACACGCCCGTCTGCCGCCGCTGGAGCAGCGGCTGTTCACATCTTCACCGCCGCCGGCACAGGACACCTTGAGGGCGTTGAACACCACCATCGTCTTCACCGCACGCCGCCGCACCCGTCCATCCCCTCGTCTTCGTCGGAGACTCACCGGAGAGCGCCACCGCCAACGCCGACCGTCGCTGCTGTTTTCCTCTGTACACGGTGAGCATGCACGCACAGGAGTTTTTCGGCTAATCACGAATTGCCACGTGGCACTTTGCTATAGCGCATCTAGAGGAGTTCGCTACAGCGCTCAGGAGTTTTCTGTTGCTGTTTTATTTTTATTTTTTCAGATTCTTCCTCTAACTTCAATTAGCTATAACTTCTATTCTGTATATCCAAATTAGGTAATTCTTTTTCCTATGCACTCACAAAAATCAGCCCTTCATGACAGTACCAAAATTTCTCATGTTTGCACTATTCAAATTTGAATTCGTTTGAATTTGAATTGAACCTTCCGGAGGCCGTAACTTTCAAACCGTTTATCGGAATCGAGTGATTCTTTTTGCTTGTGACCGTAGTGGAATTTAGGTGCTGTTAAGCTTCTGTTGTTGATTTTAAAAAATGATTTTCTTGCTGTTGGTTTTTTTTGGTTCTTTTCGTGTTCCGGTGATTGATTTATTGAATTGTGTGAAACGTGTAAATTGTCCGGAGTGCGACGCGAGCTATTGTCAGGAGTGTGACTTTCTGAACTAGAACCAAGGCAAGTTACACGTTGACCATCCTTTACCTATTGTTTTCTATGCATGTAGTTATATCACACTATGAATATATGCATGTATAGGAATACTATATTATTTTTGCTATGCTGATGAGCTATCTTCCCGTCTTTGCAAGTCGTGGTAGTGTAGGTTGCTATGCTTTGTAAACGGGCGTGGTTCGTGCATTCATTGAGTTTATGTGAGGATTATATATATTTAACAAATTGAGTGGTAACTCAGGATTTAACTCACCTCTGGGCGGAAGTGGTATTGCTTGGTGTTGAGGGAAGGCATCATGGAGTCTTGCATCTTTTCTAAGGCCATGCGCTCATGAGAGTGCACCCTAAGTGGAATGCCGCCTAGGTTCAAAAAGATCAGATAGACTTAGTGACTAGTAGCTTCCATGTGCGGCCACTGGCTATATGGGCTCTAGCTTAGTTGATTAGTTGTTGGAACCCTTGCCCAGATAGTGTCGACAGATGTAGCATATGTAGGTGGGATGTGGCCGTCAGGTGGTTAAGGGAACATCTTCTGAAAGACTTTGTCTCAATCTTCGGATTGGGTCCAGTGGGTAAAGCGTACAAAACTCTGCAGAGTATTAAAACTAATCATGATTAGCCATGCCCCCGGTTATGGGTAACTTTGAGCCACTATGCCATTACAGTTGTTGGATGATCTTGACAGATGTGACACTTAATAAATTTGTTGGGCAACTTAATAAAGGGTACGTTGGAGTTGATTTTGCCAACTCAACCTTGTGCATTTAATTGTAGTAATAAAGGAACTAAATAAAAATTTGACTATTAGGTAGTTATTAGGATAAAATCAACTTTCTGCAAAAATAAACCCCCAAGCCTTCCTTTGTTGTACTATGCATATACATGTAGGTCTGCTATATTATTACTCCTATGTAACTTGCCAATACATTCCAAGTATTGACCTATATGGCTGCAACGTCTCATGTTGCAGGATATTCTGACGAAGAGTAAGGTACCGTTAGGGTCGCGAGTCTGCACTCAGCATCGCCAGTGGGCTATGATGGGACTCATCATTATTTTCTACTACTTTCCGCTGTTTGATTGAATAAAGCTAGCCAAGTGCTATGCAGATTGTTTTATTCTATACATTCTGGATCATACATTGTAATAAATGATGCACTTGCTATTATGGTATTCATCTATACTGTGTGTGCTAGCGAGTTCGATCCAGGGACTAGCACGGTAAGCACAGAGACTCAAATCCTGCGAGGTTTGGTCGTTACCATCAATCTAGATGACTCTAAGTCTCGATCTGGATACATATTGAAAGTGGGAGCAATTAGCTAGAGTAGCTCTGTGCAGAGCATTGCAGACATAGAAATTTGCGAAATACATACGGATCTGAATGTTGCAGACCATAGACTAAACATCTCTCACAAGCAAAACATGATCACTCTTTGGTTGTTAATCACGTAGCGATGTGAACTAGATTATTCACTCTAGTAAACCCTTTAGGTGTTAGTCACATGGAGATGTGAACTAATCACATAAAGATGTGAACTATTGGTGTTAAATCGCATGGCGATGTGAACTAGATTATTGACTCTAGTGCAAGTGGGAGACTGAAGGAAATATGCCCTAGAGGCAATAATAAAGTTATTATTTATTTCCTTATATCATGATAAATGTTTATTATTCATGCTAGAATTGTATTAACCGGAAACTTAGTACATCTGTGAATACATAGGCAAACAAAGTGTCACTAGTATACCTCTACTTCACTAGCTCGTTGAATCGAAGATGGTTAAGTTTCCTAGCCATAGACATGAGTTGTCATTTGATTAACGGGATCACATCATTAGAGAATGATGTGATTGACTTGACCCATCCTGTTAGCTTAGCATTTGATCGTTTAGTATATTGCTATTGCTTTCTTCCTGACTTATACATGTTCCTATGACTATGAGATTATGCAACTCCTGAATACCGGAGGAACACTTTGTGTGCTACCAAACATCACAATGCATCTAGGTGATTATAAAGGTGCTCTACAGGTGTCTCCGATGGTACTTGTTGAGTTGACATAGATCGAGATTAGGATTTGTCACTCCGATTGTCGGAGAGGTATCTCTGGGCCCTCTCGGTAATGAACATCACTATAAGCCTTGCAAGCATTATAACTAATGAGTTAATTGCGGGATGATGTATTGCGGAACGAGTAAAGAGACTTGCCGGTAACGAGATTGAACTAGGTATTGAGATACCGATGATCGAATCTCGGGCAAGTAACATACCGATGACAAAGGGTACAACGTATGTTGTTATGCGGTTTGACCGATAAAGATCTTCGTAGAATATATAGGAACCAATATGAGCGTCCAGGTTCCGCTATTGGTTATTGGCCGGAGACGTGTCTCGGTCATGTCTACATAGTTCTCGAACCCGTAGGGTCCGCACGCTTAAAGTTCGGTGACGATCGGTATTATGAGTTTATGTGTTTTGATGTACCGAAGGTAGTTTGGAGTCCCGGATGAGATCGGGCACATGACGAGGAGTATCGAAATGGTTGAGACGTAAAGATCGATATATTGGACGACTATATTCGGACATCGAAAAGGTTCCGAGTGATTCGGGTATTTTTTGGAGTACCGGGGAGTTACGGGAATACGGGGGAAGAAGTATTGGGCCTCATGGGCCAAGTGGTGGAAGAGAGGAGGCATGACAAGGCAGGGCGCGCGGCCCCCCTAGCCCAACCCGAATTGGACTAGGGTGCCGGCCCACCTTTCCTCCTTTCCTCCCTCTCCTTCCTTCTCCCTCTCTTCCTTCCTTTCCCTCTCCTAGTAGGAGTAGGAAAGGGGAGTCCTACTCCTACTAGGAGGAGGACTCCTCCTGGTGCGCCCTGCAAGGGCCAGCCTGCCTCCCCCCTTTCTCCTTTATATACGGGGGCAGGGGCACCCCAAGACACACAAGTTGATCATTGGTCCCTTAGCCGTGTTCGGTGCCCCCCTCCACCATAATCCACCTCGGTCATATCGTAGCGGTGCTTAGGCGAAGCCCTGTTCCGGTAGCATCATCATCACCATCACGCCATCGTGCCGACGAAGCTCTCCCTCGACACTCTGCTGGATCATGAGTTCGTGGGATGTCACCGAGCCGAATGTGTGCGGATCACGGAGGTGCCGTACTTACGGTAGTAGGATCGGTCGATCGTGAAGATGTACGACTACATCAATCGCGTTGTCACAACGCTTCCGCTTACGGTCTACGAGGGTACGTGGACTACACTCTCCCCTCTCGTTGCTATGCATCACCATGATCTTGCGTGTGCGTAGGATTTTTTTTGAAATTACTGCGTTCCCCAACAAGAACAATGCTCAGTGAGTATAAAACTCCCATTCGCTTCTGGGTTGATGCTATTAACACTGCTTGACATGTTATCAATCGTGTTTATCTTCACAAGTTCTTTAAGAAAACTTTATATGAGCTTATCACTGGCAAGAAACCGAATGTTTCTTATCTACGTGTTTTTGGTGCACCTTGTTACATTCTAGATATGAATCACTCTTCCAAGTTTGCACCTAAGGCACATGAAGGTTTTCTCCTTTGTTATGGCTCAAACTCGCATACGTATCGTGTCTATAACTCTCACCACATGAAAGTTCTGGAAATGGTAAATGTGCGGTTTGATGAATGTAATGGCTCCCAAAAGGAGCACCTGTCAAATGTGGTAGATGAACCATTGATATCGGATGCTATTCGGCAAATGGCCATTGGGAGCGTCAGGCCTGTTGAAGGGAATGCACCTGTGTCCTTTGATGATGATGCTCCTATGACTCGAAGCAAAACTCGTCAAGCCACTGCCGAAGGAAATGCTCCTCTGAATGGAAATGGCAATCAAAATCCAAATGCCGATCATAATGACAATCCTGAAGGAAATGATGATACAAATACTGATGTTGATGAAAATGGCAATGATCATCACCAAGAAAATGCTTATCCTCGTGTGGCAAATCGAGTTGATCCTTCATTAATTCTCGACGAAATTGAGAATCCAGGTTATCGACCCACAACTCGCTCATGCACTCGCTTGGCTAACTACTGTGGCAGTTTCTCCTTTGTTTCAATGGCAGAACCTATCAATAATGAAGAAGCTATGAATGATCCAGATTGGATGAATGCCATGCAAGAGGAGTTGGTGCAATTCAAATTGAATGATGTATGGGAACTAGTTGACAAACCGAATTCCAAGAAGCACAATATCATCGGCAAAGAATGGATTTTCCGCAATAAGCAAAATGAAAATGGTATTGTGATGACTAACAAAGCACGACTTGTTGCTTAAGGGTACACACAGGTAGAAGGTATTGATTTTGATGAAACATATACTCCTGTTGCATACATTGGGCAATTCACATTCTTCTTGGTTATGCAAACTACAATGACATTCTGCTTTATGTTAGACAGCCACATTGCTTTGAACACCCTGAGTTTCTTAACAAAGTTTTCAGGTTGAAGAAAGCGTTTTCTTTTTTGCGGGTGAAAGAAAGCTTTATATTAGCTAAAGCAAGCCCCATGAGCATGGTATAACACCGTGAAGAAGTTTTTGCTCGACAAAGAGTGGTTTTCGGCGCGTCCGTGGGCTACCGGCGGCAGCCCCCTGCCCCGCTCCTCCTTTTTATTGCCCGCTTCTCTACACGGGCCAGCGCAAAACCTAGAGTTGACCACAAGAGTCCCCCTGGGAAAAAAAAGAGTTGACAACCAGAGACCGGTGGTCAGGCTTTGCCGATGGAGAGGGTTGACGGAGGAGCGGGGTTGGGTGCGCGTGGGTCTGCGGGGGCGATGCTCGGCATGGAGATGCACCTCGTCCACCAGCCGCAGCCGCAGATCCACGCGGCCTCCTCGTTCCAGCAGCCGCCGGAGCACCTCCACCACGACAACGGCGGCTTCCAGGTCCAGCACCACCAGGCCATGGCGATGGGGCAGCAGCACCCGCCACCGTCGTACGCGGCTTACGTGGCGCCGCCATCGAGGGTGGTCAACGCGCATGAAGAGGAGGAGATGGGCAATGGCGTCGGCGCCGTGCAGCAGCCGGGGGCGGGGACGGCGGGGTGCTCGTGGTCCTGGATGAAGTGGACGGATACGATGGTGCGTCTGCTCATCGGCTCATCGCGGTGGTGTACAACGCCGGGGACGACGGGGAGGGCGTGTCTGCAGGAGGCAAGGCGGCGGCGGCGCATTCGCACGGGAAGGCGGTGGCGTCTGCGGCGGCGCAGGGCGGGCACGGGCCGCAGGCTGCGGCGCAGCAGAGGAAGGGTAAGTGGAGGTCCGTGTCCCGGGCGATGGTGGAGAAAGGCTTCAAGGATTCGCCGCAGCAATGCGAGGACAAGTTCAACGACCTCAACAAGCACTACAAGCGAGTCGTCGACCTGCTCGGCCGCGGCACGGCGTGCAACGTGGTCGCGAACCCCGCGCTGCTCGACACCATGGGCGAGCTCACGGCCAAGGCCAAGGAGGAGGCACGCAAGCTGCTCAGCTCCAAGCGCCTCTTCTTCCGCGAGATGTGCAACTACCACAACCCCGGCGGCACCGCGACAGCCTCGCACGGCACCGAAGGCGGCCGCCAAGGGGTGAATTCCTCCACGCGCTCGGAGGACGACAGCGAGGACGACGTCCTCAGTAGCAAAGAGGCTGAAGAGGAGGAGGACGACTACGACCTGGACGACGTGGAGGAGAAGGCGCCAGGCACCAAGCGCCGCGACGGCCGCGTCGACGATATCAATGGCTTCCACAACTACGGCGGGCACCACAAGAACAAGCGCCGTCGTGGCGAGAGCAGCGCGGCTGCGGCCGGGAAAGACGGGGAAGAGAACGGGAACAGCAATCCTGCCCGCGGAATGCCGTGCACCATGCAGCAGCTGAAGCGCGAGCTGGCCGCGGCGGAGGCCGGCGGCGACCAGCAGCAGCTGCGGCAGTCGGTGCGGCGGCGCGCGCTGGAGCTGGAGAAGCAGGAGCTGGCGTACGAGGTCCAGGAGTTAGCGCTGGAGAAGCAACGCCACAAGTGGGAGCAATTCAAGGCCACCAAGGAGGGGGACATGGAGCACGAGCGGCTGCGGATCGAGTGCCTGCGCGTCGACGGCATGCGCATGCTGCTCATGCTCAAGCAGAAGGAGTTCGACATGGACCACCTCCCGGGCGCCCAGACCCCGCCGCCCGGCGCTGCCATCCAGCAGCAGCCCGGCTCCAGCCCCTCCACCACCGGGCACCCCAACTAGCTAGGCAGGACACAGGCAGCCATGCAGGACACCATGCATACATACATTTCGCTTTTCCCTTAGGCCACCATGCATACTCCATTTTTCCTTTTCCTTCGCCAGCATACATTACATTTCGCTTTCGATTCGTTGTAATCAGCAGTAGCAGCTGATCAATAACCTGTAAGATGCCTGCCTTGAATTGAGAAGTTTTAGAATTCAGATGTCTATGGTCTCTTCTTGATTTGCCCCGAATAATCGTTGTACTACTTGTCAGCGTTGAGTGTACTCGAGTATCTACCTCGATCGTGGGAGTCCATGGGCATCTCCGAGCTACCTGGCGCTCTGCAACTGCCCCATGGTCGGGGCGGCGCTGATCCCGGAGCCACATGAGGGCACGACGAGGTCCACTGCGCACGCGGTGTGCTTTGGCCTTTTGCAGTGGCTCTACCTAGGAGTCGTCGATCGTCGCCGTACCTTTCTCCTCCGCTTTCGCTGGTCAACTGAGTATCCTCTAACTGAGTATCCTCTACTGTGATCGGGTCTTTAATTAGCTATATCAATGCGGCGTCCGTTTCCCTCCACTGCATAATTTTGGGGTGGGTTCCTCTCTCGAAGTTTCCTTTTCTGCTGTTTGAATGCCCAGGTATCAGGCCAGCACCGAAAACCCCACAAAGTCACGTCGGATCCTACTCACACCCAAACCATCATCTATATCTATATACTACTCCCTCCGTTTCTAAATATAAGTCTTTATAGAGATTTCACTAGATGGACTACATACGGAGCAAAATGAATGAATCTAAGCTTGAAATGCATCTATATACATCTGTATGCGGTTCATAGTGAAATCTCTACAAAGACTTATATTTCGGAACGAAGGGAGTACTTATAAAAGAGCAAACATTATCTTCTCTAAGTGCACCCCATAAAACATATACGGATACATTATCACCGCATGATTAGTCTCACTAAAGTCAATCTAACGGCTAGCCTTAACCTAATCTGTTCTCTGTGTGCACTTAGCAATTTACATTGACTGACAGTACTCCACCGCGGAGGAAAATATGAAAGTCCACGCATGGCCAATTAGGAAACTATAATCACGGACACATCCTATTAAGAAACTAACCACGGACACATCTAATTATTAGGAAACTAATCACGGACGCATCTAATTATTAGGAAACTATTCTATACTACTTATAAAAGAGCAAACATTATCTTCTCTAAGTGCACCCCACAAAACATACACGGATACATTATCACCGCATGATTAGTCTCACTAAACTCAATCTAACGACTAGCCTTAACCTAATCTGTTCTTTGTGTACACTTAGCAATTCACATTGACTGACCGTACTCCACCGCGGAGGAAAATACGAAAGTCCACGCCTGGCCAATTAGGAAACTACAATTACGGACACAGCCTATTAAGAAACTAATCACGGACGCATCTAATTATTAGGAAACTAATCACTGATGCATCTAATTATTATGAAACTATAATCACAAACGCATCCTATTATTAAGAAACTAATCACGGGCGCATCTTATTATTAGGAAAATAATCACGCGCATCCTATTAGGAAATTAATCACGGACGCATCTAATTATTAGAAAACTAATCATGGATGCATCCTATTAGATAACTAACCACGAACACATCTAATTATTAGGGAACTAATCGCGAGCGCATCCTATCGTCTCCTACTAGGGAATCACGATCGCGAGTCACCTGCCGTCACCAGCCAACCACCCACACGAGCCATAGTGGGAGACACGCGAGGAGGAGCTGTGGCTTCCTCCGAACACACACACACACACATGTGTCGTCGTTGCTTTCGTCTTCTGCCTAGAGGCCAGACCATCTTTCTACTGACTGCAATGACTTCGTCCATGTCCTAGCATGCTATCCGGGAACCACCGGCATCCGCGTCAACTTCAGCTCCGTCCACAACTCCCACGCTGACAACCACCCAGCGCCGACGCCCTTCATGTGGGGGCAACGCTGAGTATCCTGGACCAGTATAAGCGGGCCAAAAAAATCAAGTGGGGGCATTTTCCCCCACAGCCATGCATGTATATTCGCCTGGTCGCCAATCATCGTCGTCCCCAGGGCGGCTATAACGCCCTCGATGCGACTATAGCTCCCACGTGTCGAGGCACGACTTAGAGACATAATCGCATTGAAGGCATATGTCGCAAGTTAGGCAATCTTCACAACATCCCATGTACTATGAATAGTAAAGAGGAGATAACATAGTTGGCTTACACTCACCACGTCAATCAAGTACATAAATAACATTACATCAACCAAACACTCATGGCCCGACTACGGCGCCAAAATGAAAGAGAACCCAACATGCGACACGGTCCCGTTCACCCCCAACTGGGCACCACTATTGATCATCAGGAAAGGAAACATAGTATCATTGAGGGTCTTCGTCGAACTCTCACTTGAGCTCATACGCGTCTCCTGGAGCGGAATCATCAGGCCCTGCATCTGATGTAATAGTAATTTGTGAGCCACAGGGACTCAGCAATCTCGCACCCTCGCGATCAAGACTATTCAAGCTTATAGGTAAGGCAAGGTAAAATATGAGTGGAGCTGCAGCAAGCGACTAGCAAGTATGGTGGCTAACTTATTCGCAAAAGAGAGCGAGAAGAGGAGGCAAAGCACGAGCAAGAAACTAGAGAACAACCTGCGCAAACATTACTCGAACACCGTGTCCACTTCCCGGACTCCGCCGAGAAGAGGCCATCATGGTAACACACTCGGTTGATTCATTTTAATTTAATTAAGGTTCAAGTTATCTACAACCGGACATTAACAAATTCCCATCTGCCCATAACCGCGGGCACGGCTTTCGAAAGTTCAATCCCTGCAGGGGAGTCTCAACTTAGCCCATGACAAGCTCTCACGGTC
Organism: Triticum dicoccoides; assembly: GCF_002162155.2. Classification (NCBI taxonomy): domain Eukaryota; kingdom Viridiplantae; phylum Streptophyta; class Magnoliopsida; order Poales; family Poaceae; genus Triticum; species Triticum dicoccoides. Next base: position 83,075,602 of record NC_041384.1, read on the forward strand.
AACGAAGGAATAGACCTCCTCCCAAGACGTTCCGATCAGACTCGGTATCTCGGTAATTCAAGACAACTCCGACAATGGTAAAACAAGTCCAGCAACACCGCCCGCTGTGCCGACAAATCCCGATAGGACCTGCACATATCCCGTTCTCAGGGCACACCAGATAAGCTAAGCGTACGGGAGCCAACGTAACCCCAGTTACCAAGGGACGGCCCCGCACGGTGCTCTAGGTTGGACCAACACTCAGAGGAGCACTGACCCCGGGGGGGGGGGGTAAAATAAGATCACCCTTGAGTCCGCGAAACCCAAGGGAAAAGGCTAGGTGGCAAATGGTAAAACCAAGGTTCGGCATTGCTGGAGAAGTTTTATTCAAGGAGGACTGTTAAGGGGTTCCCATTATAACCCAACCGCGTAAGGAACGCAAAATCCGGGAACATAACACCGATATGACGGAAACTAGGGCGGCAAGAGTGGAACAAAACACTAGGCGAGAGGCCGAGCCTTCCACCCTTTACCAAGTATATAGATGCATTAAGATAACTTAGCCATATAATGATATCCCAACAAGTAAATAAATATTCCAATAAGGAACGGCCTCCAATCTTCACCTGCAACTAGCAACGCTATAAGAGGGGCTGAGCAAAGCGGTAACATAGCCAATCAATGGTTTGCTAGGACAATGGTGGGTTAGAGGTTTGACATGGCAATTTGGGAGGTTTTCAAGCAAGTGGTAGGCATCGTAGCAATGGCATAGCAAAAGAGCGAGCAAACTAGCATAGCAAAGATAGTAGTGATTTCAAGGGTATGATCATCTTGCCTGCACAGTTGTCAGAGTTGACTGGATCCTCAAGAGCAAACTCAACGGGCTCCTCGTTGGCGAACTCGTCTCCCGGATCTACCCAAACAAGACAAACAAGCAACAAGGATACAATCAACCACGTGCAAACTCAAACAACACGATGCAAAGATGATATGCTATGCGGGATGCGATGCGGGATGCAAAATGCAAGATATGACAGGAAATGCATGAACTTGGCCTCAACTTGGAAATCCAAGTGTGCCACTGGAAAGATGAGATGAAATCGCTTGAAAACGATATAAAGAATGCCGGAATCGGAGTTACGGTTCGGAAATGGCAAGCGATTCAAATATGACACCGGTCTGCGATTTACAGCAAGTAGGCATCTAAATGCAATGACATGAACATGTTACCGCCACCAAACAAGACAACAAAATACATGGCAGGGATGCACACAAGATGCTTAACAAAAGTCTAGCACTGAGCTACGGCCAAATCATCCGTTAACAGGTTCAAACAAGCCTGGCAAAAGCGCAAATGACAAACACATCTTAGACTTAGTGAAATTAACACTTGTCTGGAATTTCATGTCATTGGAGCAACAAAACAACATGCTACGGGACCTGAACATGACAAAGAAAGACATGGCATGGAGCTACTCAACAAGTTTAATAAAAGTCCCTTAGTGACCTTGAGCCAAAAGGGATCACAAAAAATACTAACAAGCACACGAACATAGCAAAAACATAATCAGTTTTCGGACTTAGTGAAAACTGGGACATGCTGAAACATAACTCACAAAGGCATGTTTACTAGCTCGATGCACTCACCATGGTGCAAGTCATGGCAAGACAAGCATACACCCATAAATAAGGCACAAAATACAAGCTAGACATGGCAAGAACAATAGCATAGCATGCACGGATCACTTATAATAACATCGGCAAAATCGCAAACAAGTTGACGATCTGCCCAGATTCACCACGAAGCAAAAGTAGAGCTCGATTGACTCAAGCTAGGGTGCTCCATAATTGCAAACAAAGACATGGATGGATAGAGCATAACAAGATTAACAAAACTCCTTTACTGATCATCCTCAAAAGAGGCACGGATCACTAGGAAACAGCAAGAACATATGGCATCATGAACTAAATAATCCCAGACTTAGTGAAAACTACTAAGTCCCTGAAAACAGATTTACCGGGTGCCTCACTTTGCAAGCTTGCACAAGTCACCACACACATCCTAAAAATGTATGGGTTGCACCTCTGGAAAGATAACAAGATGCTTAACAAAACATATGAAGGACTCATAGGCATATCATGCACACAACAATCATGGCAAAAATGACAAAAGTCTAAGATGAACTAGCAGATCTGACAAATAACTCACGAAGCCTCCTACTAGCAGCATTTCGGGCATCAAGATGAACTCAAATGAAAACGATGCAATGGAATGAAATGATGTACTCGTCGAGGCGAACATTTTGATATACTATATGCCAAAATCGGAGCTACGGATGCAAAGTTACGGAGCCTCGAATAGAGCAACTTGGACTGAAAATCCTGGGGACTTAGAGAAAAGAAACAACCAGATCTAGGGTTCTTCGACGGGCACGCGAACCGAGGCGCGACCGGGCACTGTAGCTGATCGGATCTGAGGCCGCCGGCGTTGGGAAGGCAGTGGCCGGCGTCGGGGAGGCGGTGGCCGGCGTCGGGGTGCTCGGCAGCCGAGGCGGCGGCGTGCAGCTCGTCGGCGGCGGGCGGCG
>NC_041384.1:83078268-83084477 GCF_002162155.2 Triticum dicoccoides
CGGCGGGCGCCGGGCGCCACGTGGCGCGTCCTGGCTGGCGGCGGTGGCGGCGGACGTTGTCCGGCTCCGCCCGGACACGTCTGGCGGCGGCGGATCTGGGATTTTTTTAGGGTTAGGGGGGAGAGGAACCGCTAATTTGGAATGAGGGTGTATATATAGGCATAGGGGGAGCTAGGAGAGTCTAAAAGAGGTGCGGTTTTCGGCCACGCGATCGTGATCGAACGCTCTAGAGCATGGAACAGAGTTTGGTGGGTTTTGGGCCAAATTGAAGGGGTGTTGGGCTGCAACACACACGATGCCCTTTCGTTCCCTCGGTTAACCGTTGGAGTATCAAACGAAGTCCAAATGATACGAAACTTGACAGGCGGTCTACCGGTAGTAAACCAAGGCCACTTGGCAAGTCTCGGTCCAATCTGGAAATGTTTAATCCCCACAAACGAAATAAAGCTAGAAATGACCACCGGAGGAGAACGAAGCGCCGGAATGCAAAACGGACAACGGGGAAAATGCTCGAATGCATCAGACGAACACGTATGCAAATGCAATGCACATGATGACATGATATGAGATGCATGATAACGATAACAACACACGGAGACAAAAACCCGAACCCAAGAAAATAAATATAGCTTAACACCGGAAACGGCAAGAGTTGGAGTACAAATAGGGAAAGTTACATCCGGGGTGTTACAGCGGCGCAGGTCTCGGCCACTGTGCAGCTGGTGAAGCTAATCACGGCCCCATCTCACTCGTCCAAAGCTACTGCCGACTCCCTCAACTCTGACGCGTGATGCTCCGTTGGACACGCTTGTCCAGTACTCATGCGTGGACGACGTCGTCCAAAGACATCCTACCTTTGTCGGACGCTGAAACTCCCCATGCCCCGGTGCGTGGAGGCCGCAGCCTCAAAGCTGGACGACTGATTCACCTGTGTCGACAACGCCGCCCAGCTGGTGAGAGGACACGGTCGCCACGGCCGCTCGCAGGCCTAAACGACGGACACGCTCGCCTTCACGCGAACGCGCCGCACGCACGACTAATCAGGTAAGTACCGAGTGTTGTTTTTTGACTGTCATCACTACCTCGCCGGTGGTGACACATCTAGAAGTACAGGAACCAGAGATGAGGCAATGAGAAGCAGAGGCGCGCTGGAGCACACACAGTTGGGTTTCAGGCAACCAATGCCTTCTTTCTTTCTTTATTTTTCACTGATTTTCATGTACCTGCAACATACAATCCTGTTTTTTAAAGTACTGACTACTAGTTATTACATGGCCAACTCACGACTACATAGTGAACTCACAGACAAATTGGATGAACCAAGACCTTACTTGCAATCATGAAATTATGTTTCACTGAAAAAAACCCAGAAGTTTGCATAAGTTTAGTGAAAAAAAACTAAAGTTCGCATAAGTTTTACTAAAAAAACCTAAAGTTTGCATAAGTGTATTTGTTTGTCCAGAAGATACTTGGCAATTGTAATTTTACACGAGCATTTTCATACCGTCCTTATCTACAGTTGAGTTAACATGTTTTCCTAATAGAAAACTTGGACTACATACAAGAGAAGCAAAAAAATGCATGTTGATTATGATGATGACGAATGTAGGATTTTTGTGGTCATGGTAAATTCTCATATCATTTATTTTATTTCATTATTGCACACTACATTACATACTACACACGACCACTTTGGTAGAGGTGACGAGTTCGCATCATACAGGGAGACCAACCATGTTTCTCCGAATATCTTGAATCATGATCCTTATGACTTCATCTCTACTACTTATAAGAAGTACATTTTTTCATTTGACTATTTCCTGACTTGAGAGGTAAGGTATGTTTTATCTACTAGAGTTGCTAAAATTGGAAGCATATCTGTAGTTTTTTTTCTTTCTAAACCGACATCTGTTGGCCTTTTTTGCCATTGTTATTCTTACAAGTGGTAGCCTACACATGTTGAAGACCATTTCCAAATTATTTATCTTTGTATCATTATTACTACAAACTGAGAGAATATTCGTTATATTGTCAAAATTTTAGAATGTTGAGCTTTTAAAGAAATGTGTAGTACTCAAGTAACTGTTCCAAGTTGTCATATTAATGCTTTTGTCCAGTGAATAACAAGTATAATTATGCAATTTATCACTGTAATTTTTATTTGGTTTACATGTTCTATTTTCGTAATAAAGTAAGTCACTTTTCTTTCTTCCAGACATTACGACACTTGCGTGCAATAGTAGAATCGGATGGTCCAATAGTTGAGTCTATGCAGTCAAGACATCTCTACACTTCTCTATCTGACAATGGCTTCCTCTTTTCAACAAACCATAGAGGTCTCTTCCCACTATTGTTGTTGACACTCAATTGTAATAATAATTCTTGACTGGAGTTTGTTGGCACTGAAACGGTTCCTTAGCTTGTCCTAAGTGACATTTTCATGTGTGATTATACTTGCATAAATTTGTGCATATGAAGAATCATGATGAATCTTATAAATAATTTTGAGTTTTATACATTGGGAACACTGGGTGGTCTTTTAATACAGTAGACATGTCGATTAAGGAGAAACGATATTTCAAATTATTTGTACGAGTTGGGAATAAGAGATTGTCTATTTTTATAGGGAAATTTCAAAATTATGAATAAATTGTCTTGTATTAAATTTAGTATAATGTGTTAATCCAAATAGACGCGTGTTGCACGTGCATACTTATTAGTTCAAATAGACGTGCGTTGCACGTGCACACTTACTAGTGAACGTTTACGCTCCAACACATCACATGGTTCAATAATACTTCGTAGGTGACCTCTGTCTCTCCTCATTCAAACTCACGATGGATCATAATAGAAGATCTTTTTTCCCAACCTTATGACAGAGCCCTCCCAAGAACAATGTCTCTTTCGTCAAACTGAAACTGGCATGTTTAGCAACACAGAAAATGATCTTCTGTAATTGAACAACGTCTCTTTTGGACAGAAGGTTTAAATGATCGAACAAACATGATGAACCAACAATAGAGAGAATTGGCCTTGGCTTCATAAACCTAGCATGGGATCAAGTTTTCCAAACAGTTTCCTCGATAGCTTCTGGCCATGTACCATTTCTAACGTCGGTCGATGCAGTTGCTCCTTGTCCCGTGCTTTTTGATTTGGAAACGGTTGGTCTGCCCCCCTCCCCTCCCCCATCGTACGACCGACTATCCTACAAGCTAACTCTCGGCCCAGGTAAGTCCAAACTAGGCCCCCTTGCTGGCTGTCGCACTTAAATGAACTCGACCTGTTGTACAACATTGGCGTAAGAATAGTGGCGTTCCAACTCCAACCCTAAACTATCACCTAAAAAGTCATTATAGGGGTTGTCGAGCATATGGTCTAGTAAATGTCCATTATTTGGTGCAACGCGACAAAGTATAAGTTGCACTTGATGGAGACATAAACACTCTCTATATTCACATCCCTGCATCAATCCGTCTCCGTCATAACAAAATCATCCCTGCATCAATCTGTCTCCGTCATAACAAAATCACCACTCTTATTCATAAATTGTTCAGAATTTGTCTCACCCCTTTCCAAGATTAAAATACTAACGGATTTCTACTCCTCCTTGCTTGGATCTACCTTCAAACCATCTTGGAGCTTCTCCCATCTCGACCTATACCATCCTCAGAACCCCCACCCCTGGCAGCTGGGTGGCATCCTAACGGCCTTGGCACCTTCTCAATTCTCCATCCTATGAGAAAGTGACGACTGGCACCTAAATTGTCACATCCTCTATCCTCGCCTCACAGTCACCCATAACCATCACGAACATTTATGCTCCAACAGATCATGTGCTTGAGCAAAAACTTCCTAGATGAGCTCTCTCCTTTACCTCTCTACATCCAAACTCACATCGGATCATAACGGGGATTTCAACATTATAAGATAGCCACTTGATAAAAATAATGTGTGTCCTTCCGTCAAACCGAAACTGGCGTGTTTAACAACACCATAAATAATCTCTTGCCATAATTGAAATTCCTCTTTTAGACAGAAGGTTTACATGGCCGAGAAAACATGACCAACCAATAGTAGAGAGAATTGATGAAGGCTTCATAAACCTGGAGTGGATCAAGTTTTCCAGATGGTTTCCATGCTAACTAGTTTTGTCTCTGGCCATGTACTACTTCTAGTGTCGGCCGACACACTTGTCACCAGTCCCGCACTTTTTTGATTTGGTAACGGTTGGTCTTCCCTCCCCTCCTATGGTTGGCTATCCTGCAAACCTAAGTCTCCGCCCAGATAGGACCAAACTAAGCCCTCTCACTAGTTATTGCGCTTAAACAAACTCGATCTTCCCTACAATGTAACGTAAGAAGAGCGACGCTTCAACTCCGACCCTAAACTATCGCTTAGGGAAGTCATTACCAGGTTCTCGAGCGCACAATCTAGTAAATGTCCATTAATGGGTGCAATGCAATAAAATAAAAGTTGCACTTGATGGAGATGAAACACTTGCCATTTCTGCACCCCTACCTCTATCTGCGTGAGCATAAAAAAATCACCACTCTTATTCATAAGTGGTCAAAAAAATTAAACATGTCTCCAAGATTAAAATTCTAACGAATTGTTACTCCTCCTTGCTTGGATCTACCTTCATACCAACTTGGAACTTTTCCCATCTCGATCTATACCATTCCTAGAGCCCCGCCCCAAGCTGGTGACATCCTGACGACCTTGACACCTTCTCAATTCTGCATCCTAAGAGAAAGTCACGACTTATACCTAGAAGATAAGAACAAGAGGCTCACCATGGTGGCGCAGGCGACGAGATCGGCGCGGGCGATCGACGGCGTTGAAGACGGGGATGGGACATGATGGACCGCTAAACCTAGACAAATCTCGGGGAAAATGGAGCTTGGAGGTCGAGCTTCGAGAGGAGAAAGCTTAACTAGTGTGGCTCGGGCATTTCATCGAACACCTCATGTGCATAGGAGCTGAGCTAGAGCACCACAAAGCTCTCCCCTCATCGGCCAGAAAAACAGAGCAGTGTGGAGTGCTCTGCTTGCGGGCGAGGGGTATATATAGCCACCTCATTGGTCCCGGTTCGTGGCTGGAACCGGGAATAAAGGCCACCCTTCTGTCCCAGTTCTAGGCACGAACCGGGACCAATGGCTGTGGGCCAGGAGCGAGGCCCATTGGTCCCGGTTCATTCCTAGAACCGGGACAAATGGGTCCACATAAACCGGACATATGCCTCCCGAGGCCCGGCCGGGCCCCTGGGCGCACGAACCGGGATGTATGCCCCCCATGGGTCCCGGTTCTTGGCTGAACCGGGACTAATGGGCTTGGCAGGCTCCAACCAAAGCCCTGTTTTCTACTAGTGTCAGAACCTCTCGCCTCGCCTCGCGGTAACCCATAACCATCACGAATGTTTACGCTCCAAGAAATCACATGTTCAAGCAAAACTTCCTAGATGAGCTCTTTCCTCTACCTCTCCACATAAAATCTCGCACTAGATCATAATGTGGTATTTCAACATTATGAGATGCCCTTTGATAATAAGAATGCGCCCTTTCGTCAAACCAAAACCTGCGTGTTTAACAACACCATAAATAATCTCTTTCTATAATTGAACTTCCTCATTCTGACGGAAGGGTTAAATGGCTGAGCAATAATGAAAAACCAGAGAGATTTAGTAATGGATTCATAAATCTAGAGTGGGACCAAGTTTTCCGGACGGTTTCCTCGCTAACTCATTTTTCTCTCTCATCATGTAGCACTTCTAATGTCGGTCGACACACTTGTCCTTTGTCCCACACTTCTTTGATTTGGTAACGGTTGGTCTTCCCACCAATCATATGGTTCGCTATCATGCAAAACTAAGTCTCGGCCCAGATAGGTGCAAACTAAGCCCTCTCACTGGTTGTCGCGCTTAAACAGGCTTGATCTGCCGTACAACGTCAATGTGAGAAGAGTGGCGCTTCAACTCCAACCCTACACTATCGCTTAGCAAAGTTATTATTAGGGTTCTTTAGCGCACGAAGCAGTAAATGTCCATTATTGGGTGCAACGTGCCAAAGTATAAGTTGAACTTGATGGAGACGAAAACACTCGCTATATCCACACCCCTGCATCATTTTGTTTCACCATGACTAAATGGCCACTCATATTGATGATCAAGAATTTCTCTCACATGTCTCTAATATTAAAATTCTAATAGATTT
>NC_041384.1:83084707-83092572 GCF_002162155.2 Triticum dicoccoides
CAGCCTTGGCATTTTCTCAATTCCCAGTCCTAGAAAGTCATGGCTCACACCTAAACTGTCACAAACTCTCGCCTTGCAGTTACGCATAACCATCGCGAACGTTTACACTCCAACAGATCATGTACCGAAGCAAATCTTCATGGAAGATCTCTCTCTCTCTCTCTCTCTCTCTCTCTCTCTCTCTTCTACCTCTCTACATCCAAACTCCTCATGGAGCATAATGGGGAATTTCAACATTATAAGATGGATCTTTGATGAAAACAATGTGTCCTTCCATCAAACCAAAACCGACATGTTTGACAACACCATAAATAACCTCTTGCCATAATTGACTTCCTCTTTTGGATAGAAAGTTTACATCGCCGAGCAAATATGACCAGCTAATACCGAAGAGAATTGGTCATGACTTCATGAACCTAGCGTTGGATCAAGTTTCCTGATGGTTGCCTTGCTAAATCATTTTTCTCTGACCATGTAGAACTTCTAATATAGGTCGATACACTTGTCCCCCGTCCTATGCTTTTTTGATTTGGTAACGGTTGGTATTCTCACCCATATCCTACAACCAGTTATCCTGTAAACCTAAGTCTCGGCCCATATAGGTCCAAACTAAGCCCTCTTGCTGGTTCTCACGCTTACACGAACTCAATCCGCCATACAACATTGGCATAAGAAGAGCGACGCTTCAACTCCAACCCTAAACTATCGCTTAGGAACGTCGGTATTAGGGTTCTCGAGCGCACGCTCCAATAAATGCCCATTATTTGGGTGCAACACGACAAAATAAAAGTTGCACTTGGTGGAGATGAAATCACTTGCTATTTCCACACCCCTGCCTCTATCTGCTTCCGCCATAACAAAATGACCACTCTTTTTCGTAAGTGGTCAATAATTTGTCGAACATGTGTCCAAGATTAAAATTCGTTTGGATTTCTACTCCTCCTTGCTTGGATCTACCTTCAAACAAACTTGTAACTTATCCCATGTCGATCTATACCATTTCCAGAACCGCCCTAGTGACATCCTAATGGCCTTGGCGTCTTCTCAATTCCCCATCCTAAGAGATAGTCATTGCTTGCACCTAAACTATCGCAACCTCACGCTTCGCCTCTTAGTCACCCATTACCATCACGAACATTTACTCTACAACATATCGCAGGCCGAAGCAAAACTTAATAGATGAGCTCTTTCCTCTACCTCTCCACATCCAAACTCGCAATGGATCATGATGGGGGATTAGAACATTATGAGATGGCCCTTTTATAATAACAATGTGTCCTTATGTCAAACCAAATCCAACGTGTTTAACAACACCATAAATAATCTCTTGCCATAATAGAACTTACTCTTTTTGATGAATGGTTTACATGGCCGAGCAAACATGACAAACCAACACTAGAGAGAGTTGATCCTGGCTTCATAAACCTAGACTGGGATCAAGTTTTCCCGATGGTTTCCTCGCTAAATCATTTTATCTCTGACCATGTAGCACTTCTAATGTCGGTCGACACACTTGTCTACTGTCCCGCGGTTTTTTCATTTGGTAACTGTTGGTCTTCCCGCCCATCCTACGACTGGCTATCCTGCAAACCTAAGTCTCGGCCTAGATAGGTCAAAATTAATCCCTCTCACTGGTTCTCGCACTTAAACAAACTTGATCTTCCCTACAACGTGGCGTAGCAAGAGTGATGCTTCAACTCCAACCCTTAATTATCATGTAGGAAAGTCATTATCATGATTCTCGAGTGCACAACCCATTAAATGCCCATTATTGGGTGCAACGCGGGAAATTAAAGTTGCACTTGATGGAGACAAAACACACTTGTTATTTCCTCACCGTTACCTCTATCTGCCTCCGCCATAACAAAATCACCACTCTTAATCAGAAATGGTCAAGAATTTGCCGGACATGTCTCTAAGTTTAAAATTCTACTGGAGTTCTACTCCTTGCTTAGATCTACATTCAAACCAACTTGGAATTTCTCCTATCTCGACGTATACCATTACTAGACCCCGCCCCCAGCTAGTAGCATCCTAATGTCCTTGGCACCTTATCAATTCCCCTTTCTAGGAGAAAGTCATGGCTTACACCTAAACTATCACAACCTCTCGCCTTGCCTCATAGTCACCCATAACCATCATGAATGTTTACATTCCAACAGATCGTGTGCTGAAGCAAAACTTCCTAGGTGAGCCTCTCCTCTATCACTCACACCCAAACTCGCACCAGATCATCATGGGGGATTTCAAAATAATTAGATAGCCCTTTGATAATAACAATGTGTTCTTCCATCAAAATAAACCGATGTGTTTAACAACGACATAAATAATCACTTTCCACAGTTGTACTTCCTCTTTTGGACTGGTCGAGAAAACATGACCAACCAACACTAGTGATAATTGATCATGGCTTCATAAACCTAGACTGGGATCTATTTTTCCCGACGATTTCCTCACTAACTCGTTTTCTCTCTAACCATTTAGCACTTCTAATCCAGGTCAACAAACTTTGTCTCCTATCCCGTGCTTTTTTGATTTGGTAACGGTTGGTTTTTCACCCATGCTACAGCCGGCTATCCTACAAACCTAAGTATCGGCCTAGGTAGGTCCAAACTAAGCCCTCTCGCTGGTTGTCGCTCTTAAACGAACTCAATCAGCCCTACAACGTGGCATAAGTAGAGCGACGCTTCAACTTCAACCCTATACTATCACCTTAGGAAAGTCATTATCAGGGTTCTGGAGCTCATGGTCCAGTAAATGCCATTATTGGGTGCAACGCAAAAAAAAGTTAAAAGTTGCGCTTCATGGAGACAAAAAAAACTTGGTGTTTCCACACCCTTGCCTCTATCTGCCTCCACCATAACAAAATCACCAATCTTATTCATAAATGGTCAATAATTTGTCGAACATGTCTCCAAGATTAAAATTCTAATGGATTTCTACTCCTTTGCTTCGATCTACCTTCAAACCAACTTGGAACTTCTCCCATCTCAACCTATACCCCCCCCCCCCACACACACACAGACCACCGCCACCCAAGCTGGTGGTCACAGCCTCTCGGCTAGCCTCACCTCACAATTACTCTTAACCCCCATGAACGCTTAAGCTCCAACAGGTCATGCATCGAAGCAAAACCTCCTACCCCTCCACATCCAAACTCACACTGGATCATAATGGGGGATTTCAAAACTATGAGATAGTCCTTTGATAATAACAATGCCTCTTTCTGTCAAACTAAAGCTGACGAGTGTTCAACAACGTGACCGTGGTCGAACAAACGTGACCAAGCAACAATGGTGATAATTGATTGCGTCTTCATCAACATTTCCTAGCCTTGTATCAAGTTTTCACAAATTCCATGGTTTCCTTTCTAACTTGTTTTGTTCCTGACCATTTATCGGCTCTAATCTTGATCGAAACAGTTGTTCATGTCTCGCATTGTATGAATTTGAAAATGGTTGGGTGTCACGGCCGTCCTACGGGCCGGATATCCACATGCCCCAACCCAGATATGTTCAAACGAAGTCCTCTCCCTAGTCGTCGCGCTTAAACGAACTCAATCCGCCCTAAAATGCCGACATTAGCTATCTCCACCAATCAACACCCATGAACATAACTGTACAATTAATTGTTATCTCAATCTAAGACATGGTAGAAGAGCAACGCTCATCACCAGCCAAAACTCTTGCCTTGGAAAGTCGCATGTTATGTTGCCATGCATACATTTTCCCTTTTCCTTCAACAACATAATTTCCGCTTTCGGTTCCTAGTTGTAATCAACAGCGGCAGTTGTTCCCTCCCAAAAAAAAAACAGTAGCAGTTGTAACTTGTAAGATGGCTGCCTTCAGCAGTTTCAGATGCCTATTGTCTATGGTTGATTTGCCTGAAATCGTTCTAGCTGCTCTAATTCAGCCACCTAATTTGTCATGGAGCCTATACTTGCCAGTGTTGAAAGTATACTGATTATCTACCTCGTTCGTGGAAGTCCATCTGAATATTCTGAAGCATGAATATTCGTGAATTTGTGGCAACCGTTTTTCATTTTCTTTTAGACAACAGAGGTCGCCGAGGGCCGAGGTGCTTGTACCTGCCCCATGGTCGTCGGACCGGCTTGCTGTTGTGGGGCTGCGCTGACCCCGAGCAACATCAGCGTAGACCCAATGTCCACTGCACACGCGGTGTGCCTTGGCCTTTTGCGATGGCTCTACCAGCTGTCTACCAAGAAATCGTCGATCATCGGCGTCTCTTCCTCCTCCCCTTTCGCTGGTCAACTGCGTATCCTCTACTGTGATCGCATCTTTAATTAGCTATACATTAATCCGGCTTTAGTTTCCGTACGCTGCTCACTGCTGTCATTTTGGTGCTATGTCGCATGTAAGCCACGGGTTATCTGCACCCAAACTGTCACGACTTCTTGCCCCGCCTCCCAATTTTACCCATAACCATCACGAACGTAATACGCTCCAACAGACTACAACGCTCAATCAATACTTTTTCTATATTAATTAAAGTAATGGCATGATGGGTAATTAAAGCATAAAATATGTTTAGTATAAATGTAGGGATGTAGACCATCCTCCGCTCTCTTCTCCATCTCTCCCCATCCAAACTCGCCCTGGATCATAATGGGAGATTTCAACACTTGTGAGAGATTCTTACAATCAAGAACAATGCTCCCTTCCATTGATAGGAAAGCGATATGTCGAATAACGCCACTGATAATCTTGTTCTAGTTAAACTTCCCCTTCGGGATAGAAGGTTTACTTGCTTGGTTGAACAAACGTGGTCAACCAACACTAAGAAGAATCGAGGGATCAAGTTATCCCAAATTACATGGCTTACTTGCTAACTCGGTTTGTCTTTGATTATGTATCACTTCTAATCTCAGTCCACACATTCGTCATCATCACGTGCTTTTTAAATTTAAGAACGGTTGGGTAGCTATCTCCCAACCCGCGCTTCATAAATTTAAAATGGTTGGGCTTCTCGCCCAACCATACGGGCCGGCTATCATGTAGGCCCGCATCTCACACAATAAGTTCAGCAGAGTCCCTTTTTTGGTTGGCGTTCTTAAACAAACTTCATCTGCCCTAAAACACTACCGCAAGAAGAACATTGATTCCTAAATGAGTTCTCTGCTCTGTCTCTCCCCATCCAAAATCACCCTAGATGTCAATGGGGATTTATTTCAAACACAGTACAAATGCATATGTTCATATATACGCAAAACCATTCACCCCTATGAACACATGCACGTACACCCTACATCTATGAGCACCTCTAAGGGACTGAGCCGACACATCATCTTGAGATTGATGAAGTCACCACAGGCACCTCCGTAGTCGTCGGGAACATGTCCTCCCACTTAACAAACACTGTCAGAAAGCCTAAAATAATTCCAGAAAAATGCGAGCACTAGAGCCAAGTCTATGACTTGAACTCAGGTGGACTGGTTCCACCACAAAGAACCTAATCATCTCAGCTAGGCTTAGTTCGCATTTCAATGGGGTATTTATAGCCCTTATGAGAGAGCCCTTCGATAAGAATAACCATCCTTTCATTGAACTAACGAACGCCATAAATAATCTTGCTCTTATTGGACTTCCCCTTCTCGATAGAAGGTTTAAATCATCGAACAACCATGATCAGCCAACACTAGAGAGAAAAGAGTGCATATTCGTAAACCTAGCATGTGATTCTATTGTCTCTCTAACCATGTACCACTTCTAATCTCTACCGACACAGTATTCCCCATCCCCCGCTTTTTAAATTTTAAAACAGTTGGGCCTCTCGCCCAACCATATGGGCCCACTATCATGCAGGCCTGGCAAATAAGTTCAAACAACACCCTCTCGCTGGTTGGTGCACTTAAACAAACTGCATCTGCCCAAAAGTGCTGCCACAAGCAGAGTTTTGATTCCTATGTTAGTTATCTGCTCTATCTCTCCCCATCCAAGCTCACCCTAGATTTCTGTTGATGCTATGATAAGCCCCTTATATTTTGGAGTTTGTTGACATAAACAGTATGGGACTTATGTGTTTGCTAGTGCACACAGAGTAACACTACTAGGAAAAGGCCTACTAGTGGCGCACCTGTTTTGCCTACTAATGGCGCACTACAGATGCGCCACTAGTATCACGCCATTAGTATTTTTTTATTAATGGCGCACCTGTGGTGCGCCATTAGTATCTGGTATACTAATGGCACACCATGCAGTGCACCATTAGTATAGCCCACGGTGCGCCATTAGTAATGCCTCCCAGGGGGCCATATTTACCCATGTGCTTTGGCATACTAATGGCGCACTGATGGATGATGCACCATTAGTGTGCTCTGGCTTACTAATGACGCACTATGTGGTGGTGCGCACTAGTATGAGTATTAGGGATTATTTTTTTCCTGATATTTTCACAGGTTACAAAATATATTATTGGACAGAATATAGACAACACCACACAGCAACAGCAGATTCATCGAATACAATAGAAGATTAGTCTCCGAATACAATTCATCATATTAGTCTCCGAATTCAAAAGACCGAACAAAGATAGAACATTACAAGTCTCGAGACCGCGAGTAGCGAGTTTGTCAGAAGTAATACTAATCCTAACAAGTCCTACTAATCATCATCATACAACTTCTACTCGTTATTAATAACAAGTCATACGATCATCATCTTGATAGTCATCGAACCAACCCTACTTAATTGTTCTTAGCACATGATCATCAGTATTAGGCAGGACCTAAATACCCTATTTAAGGTAAAATAGCGTAAAACATTATAGACCCTGACTCTCCATTATGGAGAATGGAGATCATCCTGAAGGAAATATGCCCTAGAGGCAATAATAAAGTTATTATTTATTTCCTTATATCATGATAAATGTTTATTATTCATGCTAGAATTGTATTAACCGGAAACATAATACATGTGTGAATACATAGACAAACAGAGTGTCACTAGTATGCCTCTACTTGACTAGCTCGTTAATCAAAGATGGTTATGTTTCCTAACCATTGACAAAGAGTTGTTATTTGATTAACGGGATCACATCATTAGTTGAATGATCTGATTGACATGACCCATTCCATTAGCTTAGCACCCGATCATTTAGTATGTTGCTATTGCTTTCTTCATGACTTATACATGTTCCTATGACTATGAGATTATGCAACTCCCGTTTGCCGGAGGAACAATTTGTGTGCTACCAAACGTCACAACGTAACTGGGTGATTATAAAGGAGCTCTACAGGTGTCTCCAAAGGTACATGTTGGGTTGGCGTATTTAGAGATAAGGATTTGTCACTCCGATTGTCGGAGAGGTATCTCTAGGCCCTCTCGGTAATGCATATCACTTAAGCCTTGCAAGCATTGCAACTAATGAGTTAGTTGCGAGATGATGTATTACTGAACAAGTAAAGAGACTTGCCAGTAACGAGATTGAACTAGGTATTGGATACCGACGATCGAATCCCGGGCAAGTAACATACCGATGACAAAGGGAACAACGTATGTTGTTATGCGGTCTGACCGATAAAGATCTTCGTAGAATATGTAGGAGCCAATATGGGCATCCAGGTCCCGCTATTGGTTATTGACTGGAGACGTGTCTCGGTCATGTCTACATTGTTCTTGAACCGTAGGGTCCGCACGCTTAACGTTACGATGACAGTTATTATGAGTTTATGCATTTTGATGTACCGAAGTTAGTTCGGAGTCCCGGATGTGATCACGGACATGACGAGGAGTCTCAAAATGGTCGAGACATAAAGATTGATATATTGGAAGCCTATGTTTGGATATCGGAAGTGTTCCGGGTGAAATCGGTATTTTACCGGAGTACCGGGAGGTTACCGGAACCCC
>NC_041384.1:83092854-83106676 GCF_002162155.2 Triticum dicoccoides
CCCTCCCCTAGTCCTATTAGGACAAGGAGAGGTGGCCGGCCCCCCTCTCTCTCTTTCCCCCTCAGCGAATCCTACTCCAACTAGGATTGGGGGAGGAATCCTACTCCCAGAGGGAGTAGGACTCCCTTGGCGCGCCCTCCTTGGCCGGCCGGCCCCCTCCCCTTGGCTCCTTTATATACGGAGGCAGGGGACACCCCTAGACACACAAGTTGATCATTGAGATCGTTCCTTAGCCGTGTGCGGTGCCCCCTGCCACCATATTCCACCTCGATTATATTGTAGCAGTGCTTAGGCGAAGCCCTGCGACGGTAGAACATCAAGATCGTCACCACGCCGTCGTGCTGACGAAACTCCTCCTCGACGCTTTGCTGGATCAGAGCCCGAGGATCGTCATTGAGCTGTACGTGTGCTAAGAACTCGGAGGTGCCGGAGTAACGGTGCTTGGATCGGTCGGATCGGGAAGACGTACGACTACTTCCTCTACGTTGTGTCAACGCTTCCGCAGTCGGTCTGCGTGGGTACGTAGACAACACTCTCCCCTCTCGTTGCTGTGCATCACCATGATCTTGCGTGTGCGTAGGATTTTTTTTGAAATTACTACGTTTCCCAACAGTGGCATCCGAGCCTAGCTTTTATGGTTTGATGTTATATGCACGAGTAGAACACAAGTGAGTTATGGGCGATATAAGTCATACTGCCTACCAGCATGTCATACTTTGGTTCGGCAGTATTGTTGGACGAGATGACCCGGACCAACATTGCGCGTACGCTTACGCGAGACCGGTTCCCCCGACGTGCTTTGCACATAGGTGGCTTGTGGGCGACTGTCTCTCCAACTTTAGTTGAACCGAGTGTGGCTACACCCGGTCCTTGCGAAGGTTAAAACGGAGTCTATTTGACAAACTATCATTGTGGTTTTGATGCGTAGGTGAGATTGGTTCTTGCTTAAGCCCGTAGCAGCCACGTAAAACTTGCAACAACAAAGTAGAGGACGTCTAACTTGTTTTTCCAGGGCATGTTGTGATGTGATATGGTCAAGGCATGATGATGAATTTTATTGTATGAGATGATCATGTTTTGTAACCGAGTTATCGGCAACTGACAGGAGCCATATGGTTGTCGCTTTATTGTATGCAATGCAATCGCGATGTAATGCTTTACTTTATCACTAAGCGGTAGCGATAGTCGTGGAAGCATAAGATTGGCGAGACGACAACGATGCTACGATGGAGATCAAGGTGTCGCGCCGGTGATGATGGTGATCATGACGGTGCTCCGGAGATGGAGATCACAAGCACAAGATGATGATGGCCATATCATATCACTTATATTGATTGCATGTGATGTTTATCTTTTTATGCATCTTATCTTGCTTTGATTGACGGTAGCATTATAAGATGATCTCTCACTAAATTATCAAGAAGTGTTCTCCCTGAGTATGCACCGTTGCCAAAGTTCGTCGTGCCCAGACACCACGTGATGATCGGGTGTGATAAGCTCTAAGTCCATCTACAACGGGTGCAAGCCAGTTTTTGCACACGCAGAATACTCAGGTTAAACTTGACGAGCCTAGCATATGAAGATATGGCCTCGAAACATGGAGACCGAAAGGTCGAGCGTGAATCATATAGTAGATATGATCAACATAACGATGTTCACCATTGAAAACTAATCCATTTCACGTGATGATCGGTTATGGTTTAGTTGATTTGGATCACGTAATCACTTAGAGGATTAGAGGGATGTCTATCTAAGTGGGAGTTCTTAAGTAATATGATTAATTGAACTTATATTTATCATGAACTTAGTCCTGGTAGTATTAGCATATCTATGTTGTGGATCAATAGTTCGCGTTGTTGCTTTCATATGTTTATTTTGATATGTTCCTAGAGAAAATTGTGTTGAAAGATGTTAGTAGCAATGATGCGGATTGGATCCGTGATCTGAGGTTTATCCTCATTGCTGCACAGAAGAATTATGTCCTTGATGCACCGCTAGGTGACGGGCCTATTGCAGGAGCAGATGCAGACGTTATGAACGTTTGGCTAGCTCAATATGATGACTACTTGATAGTTTAGTGCACCATGCTTAACGGCTTAGAATCGGGACTTCAAAGACGTTTTGAACGTCATGGACCATATGAGATGTTCCAGGAATTGAAGTTAATATTTCAAGCAAATACCCGAGTTGAGAGATATGAAGTCTCCAACAAGTTCTATAGCTAAAAGATGGAGGAGAATCGCTCAACTAGTGAGCATGTGCTCAGATTGTCTGGGTACTACAATCGCTTGAATCAAGTGGGAGTTAATCTTCCAGATAAAATAGTGATTGACAGAATTCTCTAGTCACCATCACCAAGTTAGTAGAACTTCGTGATGAACTATAATATGCAAGGGATGACATAAGTAATTCCCAAGCTCTTCGTGCTGTTGAAATCGACGAAGGTAAAATCAAGAAAAACATCAAGTGTTGATGGTTAACAAGACCACTGGTTTCAAGAAAAGGGCAAAGGGAAGAAGGGGAACTTCAAGAAGAACGGCAAGCAAGTTTGCTGCTCAAGTGAAGAAGCCCAAGTCTGGTCCTAAGCCTGAGACTAAGTGCTTCTACTGCAAAGGGACTGGTCACTAGAAGCGGAACTACCCCAAGTGATTGGCGGATAAGAAGGATGGCAAAGTGAACATAAGTATATTTGATATACATGTTATTGATGTGTACTTTACTAGTGTTTATAGCAACCCCTCAGTATTTGATACTAGTTCAGTTGCTAAGATTAGTAACTCAAAATGGGAGTTGCGGAATAAACAGAGACTAGTTAAAGGTGAAGTGACGATGTGTGTTGGAAGTGGTTCCAAGATTGATATGATCATCATCGCACACTCCCTATAATTTCGGATTAGTGTTGAACCTAAATAAGTGTTATTTGGTGTTTGCGTTCAGCATGAATATGATTTGATCATGTTTATTGTAATACGGTTATTCATTTAAGTAAGAGAATAAATTGTTGTTCTGTTTACATGAATAAAACCTTATATGGTTACACACCCAATGAAAATAGTTCGTTGGATCTCAATTGTAGTGATACACATAATCATAATATTGAAACCAAAAGATGCAAAGTTAATAATGATAGTGCAACTTATTTGTGGCACTGCCGTTTAGGTCATATTGGTGTAAAGCGCATGAAGAAACTCCATGCTGATGGGCTTTTGGGATCACTTGATTATGAATCAGTTGATGCTTGCGAACCATGCCTCATGGGCAAGATGACTAAGACTCTGTTCTTCGGAACAATGGAGCGAGCAACAGATTTGTTGGAAATCATACATACTGATGTATGTGGTCTGATGAATATTGAGGCTCGCGACAGGTATCATTATTTTCTGATCTTCACAGATGATTTGAGCAGATATGAGTATATCTACTTGATGAAACATAAGTCTGAAACATTTGAAAACTTCAAAGAATTTCAGAGTGGAGTGAAAAATCATCATAACAAGAAAATAAAGTTTCTACGATCTGATCGTAGAGAAGAGTATTTGAGTTACGAGTTTGGCCTTCAGTTAAAAACAATGTGAAATAGTTTCACTACTCACGCCACCTGGAACACCACAATGTAATGGTGTGTCCGAACGTCATAACCGTACTTTATTAAGATATGGTGCGATCTATGATGTCTCTTACCGATCTACCACTATCGTTTTGGGGTTATGCATTAGAGACAGCTGCATTCACGTTAAATAGGGCACCATCTAAATCCGTTGAGACGACACCGTATGAACTATGGTTTGGCAAGAAACCTAAGCTGTCGTTTCTTAAAGTTTGAGGTTGCAATGCTTATGTGAAAAAGTTTCAACCTGATAAACTCAAACCCAAATCGGAGAAATGTGTCTTCATAGGATATCCAAAGGAAACTATTGGATACACCTTCTATCACAGATCCGAGGGCAAGACTTTTGTTGCTAAATTCGGAAACTTTCTAGAGAAGGAGTTTCTCTCGAAAGAAGTGAGTGGGAGGAAAGTAGAAAACTTGATAAGGTAATTGTACCTTCTCCCTTATTGAAAAGTAGTTCATCACAGAATTCTGTTCTTGTGACTACTACACCAATTAGTGAGGAAGCTAATGATGATGATCATGTAACTTCAGATCAAGTTACTACCGAATCTCGTAGGTAAACCAGAGTAAGATACGCACAGAGTGGTACGGTAATCCTGTTCTGGAAGTCATGTTACTAGACCATGACGAACTTGCGAACTATGAGGAAGCGATGATGAGCCCAGATTCCGCGAAATGGTTTGAGGCCATGAAATCTGAGATATGATCCATGTATGAGAACAAAGTATGGACTTTGATGGATTTGCCCGATGATCGGCAAGCCATAAAAATTAAATGGATCCTCAAGAGGAAGACGGACGCTGATAGTAGTGTTATTATCTACAAAGCTAGAATTGTCGCAAAAGGTTTTCGACAAGTTCAAGGTGTTGACTACGATGAGAGATTCTCACTCGTATCTATGCTTAAGTCTGTCCGAATCATGTTAGCAATTGCCGCATTTTATGAAATCTGGCAAAGGGATAAATAAAACTGAATTCCTTAATGGATTTATTAAAGAAGAGTTGTATACGATGCAACTAGAAGGTTTTGTCAATCCGATAGGTGCTAACAAAATGTGCAAGCTCCAGCGATCCATCTGTGGACTGGTGCAAGCATCTCAGAGTTGGAATATACGCTTTGATGAGTTGATCAAAGCATATAGTTTTATACAGACTTGCGGTGAAGCCTGTATTTACAATAAAATGAGTGGGAGCACTACAGCATTTCTGATAAGTATATGTGAATGACATATTGTTGATCGGAAATAATATAGAATTATTCTGTAAAGCATAAAAGAGTGTTTGAAAGGAGTTTTTCAAAGAAAGACTTCGGTGAAGCTGCTTACATATTGAGATTCAAGATCTATAGAGATAGATCAAGACGCTTGATAAGTTTTTTCAATGAGTACATACCTTGACAAGATTTTGAAATAGTTCAAAATGGAGCAGTCAAAGAAAGAGTTCTTGCCTGTATTACAAGGTGTGAAGTTGAGTAAGACTCAAAGCCCGACCACGGCAGAAGATAGAAAGAGAATGAAAGTCATTCCCTATGCCTTAGCCATAGGTTCTATAAAGTATGTCATGCTGTATACCAGATCTATTGTATACCCTGCACTGATTTGGCAAGGGAGTACGATAGTGATCTAGGAGTAGATCACTGACAGCGGTCAGAATTATCTTTAGTGAAATAAGGATATGTTTCTCGATTATGGACGTGACAAAAAGGTTCGTCGTAAAGGGTTACATCGATGCAAGTTTTTGACACTGATCCAGATGATTCTAAGTCTCAATCTGGATACATATTGAAAGTGGGAGCAATTAGCTAGAGTAGCTCCGTGCAGAGCATTGTAGACATAGAATTTTGCAAAATACATACGGATCTGAATTTGGCAGGCCCGTTGACTAAATTTCTCTCACAAGCAAAAGATGATCACTCTTTGGGTGTTAATCACATAGCGATGTGAACTAGATTATTGAATCTAGTAAACCTTTTGGGTGTTAGTCACATGGAGATGTGAACCAATCACATAAAGATGTGAACTATTGGTGTTAATCACATAGCGATGTGAACTAGATTATTGACTCTAGTGCAAGTGGGAGACTGAAGGAAATATGCCCTAGAGGCAATAATAAAGTTATTATTTATTTCCTTATATCATGATAAATTTTATTATTCATGCTAGAATTGTATTAACCGGAAACATAATACATGTGTGAATACATAGACAAACAGAGTGTCACTAGTATGCCTCTACTTGACTAGCTCGTTAATCAAAGATGGTTATGTTTCCTAACCATTGACAAAGAGTTGTTATTTGATTAACGGGATCACATCATTAGTTGAATGATCTGATTGACATGACCCATTCCATTAGCTTAGCACCCGATCGTTTAGTATGTTGCTATTGCTTTCTTCATGACTTATACATGTTCCTATAACTATGAGATTATGCAACTCCCGTTTGCCGGAGGAACAATTTGTGTGCTACCAAACGTCACAACGTAACTGGGTGATTATAAAGGAGCTCTACAGGTGTCTCCAAAGGTACATGTTGGGTTGGCGTATTTCGAGATTAGGATTTGTCACTCCGATTGTCGGAGAGGTATCTCTGGGCCCTCTCGGTAATGCACATCACTTAAGCCTTGCAAGCATTGCAACTAATGAGTTAGTTGCGAGATGATGTATTACGGAACGAGTAAAGAGACTTGCCGGTAACGAGATTGAACTAGGTATTGGATACCGACGATCGAATCCCGGGCAAGTAACATACCGATGACAAAGGGAACAACGTATGTTGTTATGCGGTCTGACCGATAAAGATCTTCGTAGAATATGTAGGAGCCAATATGGGCATCCAGGTCCCGCTATTGGTTATTGACCGGAGACGTGTCTCGGTCATGTCTACATTGTTCTCGAACCGTAGGTTCCGCACGCTTAACGTTATGATGACAGTTATTATGAGTTTATGCATTTTGATGTAGCGAAGTTAGTTCGGAGTCCAGGATGTGATCACGGACATGACGAGGAGTCTCGAAATGGTCGAGACATAAAGATTGATATATTGGAAGCCTATGTTTGGATATCGGAAGTGTTCCGGGTGAAATCGGTATTTTACCGGAGTACCAGGAGGTTACCGGAACCCCCCCGGGAGCTGTATGGGCCTTAATGGGCTTTAGTAGAAAGGAGAAGGGGCAGCCCAAGATGGGCCGCGCGCCTCCCCCCTCCCCTAGTCCTATTAGGACAAGGAGAGGTGGCCGCCCCCCCCTCTCTCTTTCCCCCTCAGCGAATCCTACTCCAACTAGGATTGGGGGGAGGAATTCTACTCCCAGAGGGAGTAGGACTCCCTTGGCGCGCCCTCCTTGGCCGGCCGGCCCCCTCCCCTTGGCTCCTTTATATACGGAGGAAGGGGACACCCCTAGACACACAAGTTGATCATTGAGATCGTTCCTTAGCCGTGTGCGGTGCCCCCTGCCACCATATTCCACCTCGATTATATTGTAGCAGTGCTTAGGCGAAGCCCTGCGACGGTAGAACATCAAGATCGTCACCACGCCGTCGTGCTGACGGAACTCCTCCCCGACGCTTTGCTGGATCGGAGCCCGGGGATCGTCATTGAGCTGTACGTGTGCTAAGAACTAGGAGGTGCCGGAGTAACGGTGCTTGGATCGGTCGGATCGGGAAGACGTACGACTACTTCCTCTACGTTGTGTCAACGCTTCCGCAGTCGGTCTGCGTGGGTACGTAGACAACACTCTCCCCTCTCGTTATTGTGCATCACCATGATCTTGCGTGTGCGTAGGAATTTTTTTGAACTTACTACGTTTCCCAACACATCCTGTCTCCAATTCTTGCTCTTCGCTTCCTTTTGCTTCCAAGAACCTCCTTACGACTGTCCATACATTTTTCCATCCTTTGATTCTCATGTCTCCACTTCTTTTAGAAATCTCGTATGGACAGTTGAGATTTGTACGATGACCTGGCTGTAGGTTCAAAACATTAATACTACCTTTCTGATACATCAAATGAGGCACACAATTCTCTAGGATTATCTGTTGAAAAACATAGTAATAACTTCATAGTTAGCAATGATGTACTAGTTTTAGAAGTATGCAAAAGATGCACAGATGTCATAATAGTAAAAAATCTTACCAGAGTATCTCCATGGCAGTTCCGTAGTTGAACACATGCACTAGTGGCACGTATTGACCATAATGTTGAGGAGTTTGATTGTAGATATTGTAATTCTACATGTCAGTACAAAATCCGACCAGATGATTTTTCTCCTTGTAAGTTGTTAATTCGGAGCCATCGGTGTAGTGGGTTTTGTCTACCATCTCCCGCACATTCTTTGAACAATAAAAATAAGCTGTCAATGGAAATAAGTTGTCAACTATTTTGAAATAAACAATATAAATTAGCTAATAACTATGTTTGAGAAACTCACATAGCGGTAGAATTGGAGGCGTATCAACAAGGACCCAAATGTCCATATTGTCTTGCTCGATTTTAGGATCACCAAGATCCATGGTGACAAGCATACCCTCATCAAAACCATACATCTTGCAAAATGCTTCCCAATTTTTGCAACCAAAATGGGTTACGCTCCCAGAATTATACAGATTTACTTCAAAATCCACATCATGATGAGTTCTTAGGTGAATTTTCTTTGCTTCAGAAATTTCATGGTCTTCAAAATCCACCCTCTCCAAGACATAGCGTCTTGCATGGCATGGGATAAGCTATACTCGAATTGTAAAAGATGAAAATTACACGTTGAAATAGTTGAAGTCATGCTTAATTATGAAAATAACACTTGTCGTCGTTGCGTACCGTTTCAACTTCGAAGGTCTCCTCGAGCTTAATGCTGAAGCACCGATCATCGTCCAGGTGAGGCATGTCGCACAGACCTCGATCATCGTGGCACCAGCCGCACTCCCCCGGGAGACTTTCGTCGTCCGATGACGACATATCCTATGTTCATAATTCAAAACTACATAGGATGAGTGGTTCCTATTCCAGATTAGGGTTTACCGATGACGAGCAACTGACATTAGTAATAACTATGAGTTGATATCACACTTCTATATTTATAACACAAGAGGCAGTTGATCCTACTTAATTAAGTACTAAGATACCCCGACCCATGCATTTGTGCAAGTACCCCATATGTCCTATTTTTAGCAAAGTCATGCTAAAATTCACGAAAAATTTCAGCATGACCTTTGCTGAAAATAGGACATATGGAGTACCCGAATTTGCCGGAACGGAAGTTAATCAACATTCCGGCAAACTCAAGGGCCTCTCGGGGTACCTGCAAAATCATCACGACACGATGGTCAGAGACAAAACCCAGCAAAATCCTTCCCTTCACTCGGGGTACAGCAATATATCTTCTAGCCATGAAAAATAATACCAACTAGGATCGGTATGACCTTCATTTTTCATTTTCTGTATGATCAATTAAATCTTCTACAAGCTTATATGAAAAGGTTCAGCAACTTGAAACGTAACTCTTGCTTGGTGTTCCAAATCATTTCATTTATATTTTAAATAACAGTAGGAATTATTTCATAATAGAATTTACCCCAAAAATAAATTCCTTTAATGCCATTTCCAAACTCTGAGTTGCCTCTGTTGCCCTAAAACTAATTCAAATATTTTTTATAAAATTGCCACAAATTTTGGGAGACCCTATAATTCCTATAAATCATTTTTGAACAAAGACCCATCCTACTCTTTTGAAATTTTTGAGAGAAACACCCACTTTTCCATTCTGATCCATTTTCAGTTTACAACTACAACACTATTTCCCCTAGCTCCTTAAAATCTACAAAATTATCCCAACACAAGAACAGTACCTACACTCCTTTTTCCCAAACATCTGCTGATCACAAGTTCTAAATTTTCAATAGGCCACATGGATTTGCTGAATCAGCATAAACCTTTCAAGTACCAAAAATGCAGCATTTTCTTGGCACGACCAAGCTACTTCACGGTAATTCATATTTTAAGAATTCTCACATTTCATATATCGTCTTTTTCAAAACAAACAAAAGTATCTATGGGGGTTGCAGCTGCATGTTGTGTATCAATGTACCATATATATATCACGAATCTAAACTAGACAAACACGAATCTAAACTGAACAATTAATAGGTTGCAAGAATATATAAAATCTGAACATTACACAATTTTGGACAATACACTTCTCAAATTCATAGAAATTTGACAGAGAGAGAGGGAGACAGCAAGGATTCAGATTCAGAGAAGTGCAGCAGGAGGGAAGTGGTGAGGAGGAGGAGCAGCAGTTTTGAGGTTTCAGAGAAGAGCAACGGCAAGACGTTGAGAGGAGGAGCAGCAGGAGTAAAGCAAGAGGGAGGAGCAGCAACAAGGCGAGGGCGAGCACGGCCATGGGAGGCAACACGCAAGTGCGTGTGTGCACGGGCGCGGCCGACTGCAGCGACAACGCAGCAGCGAGGCAATGCAGGAGCTTGACGACGGCGGCTACGGCGACGAACCCGACGGGGGAAGGGGGAAATCGATCAAGGGCCTCACCGAGGTGCTCGACGATGATCTCGGGAGGTCGGGGGTGGCCGGGGTGGAGCGATGTGACGAGGTGGACGAGGGAGGCCGAGGTTGGGGAAGACAACGATGTCGACGATACGGTGCAGCTCCGGTGGATTGAGAACCCGTAGATGAAGAAGCAGTCGACGGCGGTCCTCCTGGACGTCTCCGTGCAGCGCGGGATGACTGGTGGCGGCGTAGTGGGTCAGCGCGGCGGCGGAGCAGCAGGTCGAGGGCTCGGTGGATTGGGGATTGGGCTCGGGGAGGAGGCGGCGCTCGGGGGGAAAGGGATAGAGGGGGGAAGGTTAGCAATGGTGCACCCCCGAGCGGTGCGCCATAAGTAACCTTTTTTTTAGATAGCAATGGCGCACCACCCAGAGGTGCGCCATAAGTAACTTTTTTTGCATAGCAATGGCGCACCAGCCAGATGTGCGCTATAAGTAACTTATTATTATTATTTTTTGTTGCATCTAATAATTTTTTTAGAAAATGCATATGAATATGAAACGGTAATAATTTTTTATAAAAACAGTAATAATTTTTTAAAAAGTATATTCAAATTTGTTATTTGAAAATATCATCAAATTTGTTATTTGAAAATATAATCAAATTTGTTTTTTTGGATTTGTAGTTGCATTCATTTGTGACGGTGGAGCGGGGGAGGGTGCGGTGGGTCGTCGGCTTGAGGTGCGCCATTAGTAGTTTTGCAAAAAAAATATAGTAGTGGCGCACTGTTCCCTGGTGCGCCATTAGTATTTTTGGAAAAATATATAAATTTTTTTTACTAGTGGCGCACCATGGGTCTGGTGCGCCATTAGTGTCTACCACACTAATGGCGCACCAACTAATGGTGTGCCATTACTATATAGTAGTGGCGCACCACATATCTGGTGCGCCATTAGTGGCCATATCATCTATAGCCCTTTTCCTAGTAGTGTAACAGGTCCCTAAAGTATTGAGGAGCTTGATGCAAACGACGAAGATAATCTCTCTGCATGGCAGGGAAGGTTATAATCGAAAATAAAGCTAAGAAAAGTGACCCCTAAAAGTTGTTGAAGTGCAAGCAATTGGTCCAGTGCCTTTTTGAAGCAAATGATTGCGCTCGAGGAAGAATGAAGACGAGATGAAGATGTATCATTTATTTTGTTCTTCTTCTTCTTACATTGACCATCGTACTATTAAGAGGGGTGTCGCGTTTGAAGCTTTGATTCTCTGATGCTAAACCCAAAACCAATGAAAGCTGTGAGAGAAATCTCTTTGTGCTCCGAGCAAATACTTGCCTGCAGGAGAGTATGATCTTCTTCGCTCCGAGAGATTTGACTCGGACCGAGGAATTAGCATTACTTGTTCCTCAAGTAATGTTACTGTTGCTCCAAAATCCGACCGTTGTAAACGTGTCAGTTGGCCATTGGCTGGACCTCATGTCCATAATGGTTATTTCCCATCTGGGAAGGCTGCGGCTATAAATAGCCAGCCCGCGTCGGCTTTGTTCGGTGGCTACTCCGTTTGATTCTGAGAAGATTGTTGAGCAACCCACTCTGTGGGCAATTTGAGTTTAAAATCCACCGAGAGAAAAACCCTAGAGATGAAGAATTAGACACTGGTTCAGCATCACTGGAATTTAAGATTAGTACTCTTCACCTATTACTCTTGAGAGGTGCAAACTCTCTAGATGGTTAGGTGTCAATTTCTTCATAGACCGAGAGTGATTGTGGTTCTCAAAGAAGAAGTCTATAAAGGTTCGGAGATCGCCTTCAAGTATCTACCACGAGTAATCGACATTGGTTGACGAATCAATTGTCGAGGAGAATAGGGTGAAGAGAGTTTATCTTCCGTGTTAAGTCACAACCCCTCCAACCAGACATAGTCCTTGTGCAGAAGGACGAACTGGTCGAACAAATTCGTTGTCGCCATCGAGCATCTTCGGTTATCTCTGTCACTCATGTTTACCTTCGATGTTTTTCATTCATATGATTCTCATAGATTAATGCCTTACTTTCCTTTCGGTACTCTGTTTTAGTTCACTATAGTGTGTTTTTCATTCGTTCCGCTGCTGGGTTTTGAGAGATTTAAGTTTTCCGAAGAAAATTTAAAACTCCCATTCACCCCTCTCTAGCAGACATACTTCATTCCTACAATTGGTGTCGGAGAAAGGTACTCTTTGACTCTGATCATCTTTGTCTAACGACTTTGGAGTTTAAGTATGTCTTCAGTGAACTACAAGTCGCATCTCAAGATTCCCATATTTGGTGGGACAGACTATCCGTCTCCGAGCAATTGATGATGATATGTGGAACGTGGTGCAGCTCAGGCTCACAGTCGCTATTCCTCGAGCTCCTGTCGATGAAGAAAAGAAGATCATTCAACTGGGTGCTCAAGCCAAAGGTGAGAATGGTGGCCATCTCTCTCGAGCACAATTCCTTTGGTATCGTCAGTGTGACACTGCAAAGGAACTGTGGGATGTCCTCGAAAATATCAATGAAGGAGTTTCAAATTAGAAGGAAGCTCTAATTGATACCCTATGCGGGAAATTCAATCACTTCAAGCGCATTGGAAAGAAAGCTGTCAGCAAACCTTTGATCGTCTCAGTGATATGGCAAATAAAATTCAAGGTCTCGGCGCCAAACATATCACCGACTATGAAGTTGTGATGAAACTACTCTGATTGCTTGACAATTATTCAATACTCTTGGCCTGACGATTCATGAATGTCCTGATTTCAAGTCCCTCACCTCTGCTGATGTCATGGAAAGATTGAACACTCACGAGGAGCAATAAGACGAGAAAAGATATCTGTATGGCTAAACTCGACGCAAAAATCATGCTCCCAAGGTTGTGGCTGACTCTTCCTCCGATGGAAATGCCGAAGAAGATTCTGATGATCCAGAAAGACTCAGCAAAGATCTCGCACTAATCACAAAAAGATTTCAACGCTTCCACAAGAAGAGCCAGTTTCAGAAAAGAAGTTCAAGCAACTCTAGGGGTTCAAAATCTTCATCAAACCCTGCTGGAGAATACACTTGTTTCAACTGCAAAAAGCCAGGGCACTTCATTTCGAACTGCCCTCTCTAGGAAGCCGAAATCCGCGCTAGAGGGAGATATGATTCGGGCAACTATCAAGGCAAAAGTAAGAGCAAGAACTACGACTCTGACGAAGAAAAGAAAACAAAGAAATTCTTCATGAAAAAGGACAACTCCACTTCAAAATTGTCGTCAAGATCTTCACTACTAGGAAAAGGGCTAAAGATGAATTGACACTAATGGCGCACCAGAGAAGTGGTGCGCCACTACTATTTACTAATAGCGCACCACGTGAAGATATGCCATTAGTGTGTAAGACACTAATGGCGCACCAGGCACAAGTTGCGCCACTAGTAACAAAATGTTTTTTTTCATTTTTTCAAACATACTAATGGCGCATCTGGGCAAAGTGCGCCATTAGTACTTAGAACTACTAATGGCACACCAACCATTGAGTGCGCCACTACTGTATTCCTTTTTTTTTTACTTTTTTGCAAAACTACTAATGGCGCACCATCGCATAGTGCGCCATTACTAGTTCAAACTAGTAATGGCGCACTGTGCCACGGTGCGCCATTAGTATAAAAATTATTTTTAATAGTTTTTTGCAAAACTATTAATGGCGCATGTATGTGTGCTGCACCC
>NC_041384.1:83106971-83148827 GCF_002162155.2 Triticum dicoccoides
GCTCCACCGCCTCTGACGAGCACCCCCCGCACCCTCCCCCGCTCCACCGCCGCCGACGAGCCACCGCATATATGTTACTCCCAAAAGCATATAAAGTTTGTCAAATTTTGAGCTATGGATATTTAGTTATGATTTAAACAAGTTTGAACATATTTAAACACAAATAAATATCAAACAGCATTTTAAATGTTGTTAACATGGAAACAAACTGCATATTATTTTTCTACATGAAATTCTGAGCATCTAGCATATGTGACATGTTATATTTGGATGAATGCATAAAAAGATATGTGCAAAGAAAAAAATGCATAAAAACAAAAATTGGGGAGCGTGGGAATCGAACCCAGGACCTCCCAGTGTGTGTGCTGCGTGCTGACCAGTCAGGCTAGTGTGTGTGTTCTGTTTCGGATACGGTTAGGTGGAATATAACCTGAGTGCTCGAACTGTAATAAAAATTTTGTACTAATGGCGCACCTGGGGGTGGTGCGCCATTGCTGTCGTCGTACTTATGGCGCACCATGGGGCGGTGCGCCATTGCTAACCCTCCCTCCACTCCACCAGTTCCCCTCTGGCCTCTCTCCCTCCCTCGCCAGATCCCCCACTCGACCTAACCTCGCCGTAGCCGCCCACGCGCCCCCGCTGCCTCCCTCTCCCCTTCGCCGCCTCCCCCCCGAGCGCCGCCTCCCTTGCCTCGGAGCCGCCCCGCCCCGAGTTCCACCAGGAGAGGAGGCCCCATGTCCACCAGGAGAGGAGGCCCGCGACCTCCCCGCCGTCTATCCCCGCCACCACCAAGCTCGCCTTCTACGCCCTCTCTCGTCTCCGCTCCGGCCACCACCTCATCGTGGTCAGGTAACCCTCCTCCCTCTGCCTCTCTTCTCCTCTCTTCCTCCTCTCCTCCCTCCCGGCCATGCCCTCTTCTTCTCACTTTTGCTAGGTTTAGGTCAAATCCCTCTCGAATTTAGGTCAAATTAGGTTCAAAAAATTGTGGGAGTAGTGCCTAGCAAACATGAATAATTAGTACTCCATGTGCATTGGAGTACTTGGTACCTGCAAGATTTGGACACACTAAAAAAATGCATTGGACACACTGAAGAAATTTTTTGTGTCCAGTAAGATTAGAGAAAATTTTGTGCTAATGGTGTGCTGATAGAACGCGCATTTTTTGTTAGTTCGTTACCATGTCATGATAGGACATTCAGTTGTTTCTGTTGTTCACAATGCTCTGAATTTGTGTGCCAAAGAGAGTTTTATCTGAATTTGTTGTTCACAATGCTCTAATGGTTTGTCAGTGAATGGTGGTGCAAGGGTGGCCTCTGTTTCAAATATTTCAGCAATTACTTGACCATAAATAAAAAAGAAGATTTGGGGATGGTAACTCCTGTGTGGTTTCTATTAAATTTAAAATAGTGAGGGTGTCATTTTCATCCATTCATCTCTTTCTCTAGCTTGTCTAAAAGTTATGTTTACAATATTGCTGCATTTTCTAGAACAACCACCACACTATAATATTTCATAAGATGATGATATAGTTAAGAATATTACTTAAGGTATGCTTCTGAATATTGTTGTCCACAATGTCTTCTCGCCAAACGCTTATCCATTTAGGAGCCATGGTCATAAGCAGTTTGCTTGAGGGTGGTCTTCCGCAACATATGGAATTTATCCATCTAATGTAGTCAATAGATGTTGTCAAGTGATTGTGTCATGGTTTTGGTTCTGTTTTTAAAAAGGAAAGCCAGTTGTTCAGGCTTCAAGAAAATATTTTTTCAGAATATTACTGCT
This sequence comes from Triticum dicoccoides, assembly GCF_002162155.2. Taxonomy (NCBI): domain Eukaryota; kingdom Viridiplantae; phylum Streptophyta; class Magnoliopsida; order Poales; family Poaceae; genus Triticum; species Triticum dicoccoides. The sequence continues at coordinate 83,108,754 of NC_041384.1, forward strand.
AAGCCCAAGCTTGTTAATCATGTAACTTGAGAAAATTACTGGAGTAGATCAAATTCAGCCATTATAATGTTTGATGCCTGCATCAACACTTCTCTATACTGCATGCGGTTGTTATAGTTGAGGGTCAAAAGTAGAGGTTAGCTTTAACATGATTCGCTAGTGCTTTCATCACTTGTGTGGTGATTGTCTTGGTCCTTTTCATTTTTTTCATGGCATTCTTGAGGTGCTGATGTGTCTAAGGGCATGAACCATGATCAGGTTGAGTTCATATTTCATTAGATTAGATGGATTATCAGAACTTGACGTGGTTTTCCACTTAGCTATCTGAATTGACAAAAAACATAGCTTTTGCTGTCTCTGAGGCAAAACTTGGTACTCCATATACAACTAATACTACTACTAGACAAGATACTACTCCATATACTACTAATACTACTACTGTATTTCATTTCAAAGTTCAAAATGCTGCTACTGAGATTTTCATTTCCAATGAGTGATGTTTTTCCTAGCAGTAGAAAAAACATAGCAACTTCTCTGATGTTATAAAGTTGTTCTTATATGGGTGAAACTTCACTTGTTTTTAGGCTAGTGTAGGGTGTTGCTTCTTCTGTATGGGCCAACTATGTCACAAATAAATTGTTCCTTCTTCTGTATTTGACAAGTAATGACTTGCAAAGATGATGATCATCTTGCTAGTTTGCTAGGTTTTGTCCCCGAGAGGCCCTTGAGTTTGCCGGAATGTCGATTAACTTCCGTTCCGGCAAATTCGGGTACTCCATATGTCCTATTTTCAGCAAAGGTCATGCTGAAGTTTTCCGTGAATTTTAGCATGAATTTGCTAAAAATAGGACATATGGGGTACTTGCGACTAATGTTGATTATCTTCTGCTCAAAATTTATGCTGCTATAATGTTGTAAGGGTACTAATTGGTCTCTTCTGCTGCTTATCAGAGATGGGGGGAAGCAGCCACCGCCGCTCTGCCTCACCGGAGTACGAGTTGGATGCTTTCGAGTTCTTCACTATCATACTTTCTTCTTCAGTATCAGCCACGAGGCAGGTATATAAAACAAGAGATCTCCCCTTCACCCATCTCATTATGATAACTCTGTTGTTTGCTACATCACTCCTTGTCCCAAATTGCAGAGGCTGCCTGACGCTTTTATGAAGATGCTGGGTGAAGATCCGCCAGATAATGTGAAGCTCCGACAGGCCGGCAGCGGGGTTCGCAGGCTGTGGGACGTGGAGTTGGTGATCGAGGAGGGCCACATGTACCTGTGTCGTGGCTGGGAGAAGTTCTACAGTGCCTACGACCTGCGGAACGGGTACTTTCTTCTCTTGAGGTACGACGATGACGCCACAATGCTCATCGTGAAGGTTTTCAACAAGACTATGTGTCGCATGCGCTACGCTGAAGACGAAGATGCCAGTGCGTTCTGCCTCTTCTTATTCCTCCATATTTGGCTTTATCTCACATCGATTGTTCACAGTCATTATTGCATTTGGACAGGCAATGGGAGCAGCAGCAGTGACACTGGCTACAGCCAAAGCAGCAACGATTATGGCTGTAGCAAAATCAACAGCGATTCTGGCCTTAGCGAAAGCAGCAATGATTCTGGCAGCAGCGAAGACAACAAGAAGGATGATCCGGACTGGAGTGGGGGAGAAGAGGAGCAGAGTGGGGATGAGGAGCTACAGGATGACGATGGGCATCAGACTGAGGATGACCTAGCGCTGGTGGTGGCTGACCAAGGGCAAGAGATGGTGGTGGCTGACCAGGTGCAAGAGATGGTGGTGGCTGACCATGGGCAAGAGATGGTGGTGGCTGACCATGGGCAAGAGATGGTGGTGGCTAACCATGGGCAAGAGATGGTGGTGGCTGAGGGTGGCCTCGCGATGGTAGTGGTGCCTGACAATTACCACGCACTGGTGGTGGCGCCGGCGATCCCACAGCTGGGCGACATGACCACGCCAATTGTGGTAGAAGACTACACCCCACAGCTGCCTCCACTGCCTCCACCGCCTCGCCGCTCTTGGCGCATCAGGCTGAGGAAGGAGAAGGAGAAGAACAATGAGAACTAAACTATGTCAGGTATGTCAGATCTCCAAAATGATATATATATATACTTAGTTACCTATTTATCTCTAATATTCTTAGTTTCCTATAGGTTAGCTCCAAAATTACTTATGTTAGCACAAAATGATCAAGTTTACATAATAATCTTATAGTCTTCTTCTTATTCTTCTTCTTATCCAAAATGACATAGGTTAGCTTCATTTTACCTAAGTTGGCTCTAATATGCTAACTTAGAGCTTATATGCTTAGTTTCCTATAGGTTAGCTCCAAAATTACTTATGTTAGCACAAAATGATCAAGTTTACATAATAAGCTTATAGTCTTCTTCTTATTCTTCTTCTTATCCAAAATGACATAGGTTAGCTTGATTTTACCTAAGTTGGCTCTAATATACTAACTTAGAGCTTATATGCTTAGTTTCCTATAGGTTAGCTCCAAAATTACTTATGTTAGCACAAAATGATCAAGTTTACATAATAAGCTTATAGTCTTCTTCTTATTCTTCTTCTTATCCAAAATGACATAGGTTAGCTTCATTTTACTTAAGTTGGCTCTAGTATGCTAACTTAGAGCTTATATGCTTAGTTTCCTATAGGTTAGCTCCAAAATTACTTATGTTAGCACAAAATGATCAAGTTTACATAATAAGCTTATAGTGTTATTCTTATTCTTCTTATTCTTCTTCTAGTCTTCTTCTTCTTCTCTTCTTCTTCTTCTTCTAACTTCTTGTTTATCATTTTGCAGATTTGATTTAATTCACGGAAGCTTGCATGGATGGAGTGCTTCTTTTCCATTTGTGTTTTTATTTTGTATCAATGTGAAACTTTTGTGAATTGATGGATAACGGTGTTGAATGAACATTGTGAAACTTTTGTAATATGTAACGACGGAACTATGTGTTGGCTATGTATGTATATATGATGAAACTTGTGTGTTGGATATGATCTGGTGGACGCAGGTAACATCGTTACATATGCCCCCCTGTATGTAAGCTAAGCAGATCTGTGTTGTATGTTATCTCTAATATTTTTTAACCTGTGAAAATATCAGAAATGAAAAAAAAATCCCTAATATTCATACTAGTGGCGCACCACACAAGATACTAATGGCGCACTGTTATAATCACACTAATGGCGCATCACCCAACAGTGCGCCATTAGTATGCCAAAGCACATGGTTAAATATGGCCCCCTGGGAGGCATACTAATGGCGCATGGTGTTCTATACTAATGGCGCACTGCTCGGTGCGCCATTAGTATACCAGATACTAATGGCGCACTGGTGGTGCGCCATTAGTAAGAAATACTAGTGGCGTGATACTAATGGCGCATCAGCAGTGCGCCATTAGTGGGAAAACTGGTGCGCCATTACTAGCCCTTTTCCTAGTAGTGCTTTATCAAGGAACCCCTCCAAGTCCTCCTCCAACCGCAAGAATACTTCTCGCAAGGCCAAGGCGTACATCGGCAAGGAGATGGCTTTTGAAGAAGAAGATTCATCTACCTCCGAAGAAGAGAATGAGTTCGATGAAGATTCCGACTCAGGCATGGCTGGCACTGCATGCGCCTCCTCCTCTCTGACGAATTTTTTCGGGAACTTGTGATGCGGCTTGAAGCTACGTCAGAATTTGCCCAAATAGGAAGGGATGATGTAGCACAACGACGGTAGGTATTTCCCTCAGTGATGAAACCAAGGTTATCAAACCAGTAGGAGAACCAAGAAACAATACGTAAATGACACCTGCACACAAATAACAAATACTCGCAACCCGACGTGTAAAAGGGGCTGTCAATCCCTTTCGGGTAGCGACACCAGAAATTGGCAAACGGATGTGAATAAATTGTAGTAGATTGATAGATCGAACGCCAAATAAAATAAATAAGAAGAAATTGCAGCAAGGTATTTTTGGTTAATAGATCTGAAAATAAAAGCAAAGGAAAATAGATTGCAAAGGCAAATAATATGAGAAAGAGACCCGAGGCCTTAGGTTTCACCAGTGGCTTCTCTCGAGAAAAATAGCAAACGGTGGGTAAGCAAATTACTGTTGGGTGATGTCTACTGCACAACCTTCTTCTTGTAGACGTTGTTGGGCCTCCAAGTGCAGAGGTTTGTAGGACAATAGCAAATTTCCCTCAAGTGCATGACCAAAGGTTTATCAATCCGTGGGAGGCGTAGGATGAAGATGGTCTCTCTCAAGCAACCCTGCAACAAAATAACAAAGATTCTCTTATGTCCCCAACACATCCAAGACAATGGTAAATTGTATAGGTGCACTAGTTCGGCGAAGAGATGGTGATACAAGTGCAATATGGATAGTAGATATAGGTTTTTGTAATCTGAAAATATAAAAACAGCAAGGTAGCAAGTGGTAAAAGTGAGCACAAACGGTATTGCAATGCTAGGAAACACGGCCTAGGGTTCATACTTTCACTAGTGCAAGTTCTCACAACAATAATAACATAATTGGATCATATAACTATCCCTCAACATGCAACAAAGAGTCACGCCAAAGTCACTAATAGCGGAGAACAAACGAAGAGATTATAGTAGGGTACGAAACCACCTCAAAGCTATCCTTTCTAATCGATCTATTCAAGAGTCCGTAGTAAAATAACATGAAGCTATTCTTTGCGTTCGATCTATCATAGAGTTCGTACTAGAATAACACCTTAAGACACAAATCAACCAAAACCCTAATGTCACCTAGATACACCAATGTCACCTCAAGTATCTGTGGGTATGATTATACGATATGCATGACACAATCTCATATTCATCTATTCAACCAACACAAAGAACTTCAAAGAGTGCCCCAAAGTTTCTACCAGAGAGTCAAAACGAAAACGTTTGCCAACCCCTATGCATATGTTCACGGAACTCGCAAGTTGATCACCAAAACATACATCTAGTGGATCACGTGATATCCCATTGTCACCACAGATAAGCACATGCAAGACATACATCAAGTGTTCTCAAATCCTTAAAGACTATATCCGATAAGATAACTTCAAAGGGAAAACTCAATCCATCACAAGAGATTAGAGGGGGAGAAACATCATAAGATCCAACTATAATAGCAAAGCTCGCGATACATCAAGATCGTACCACCTCAAGAACACGAGAGAGAGAGAGAGAGAGAGAGATCAAGCACATAGCTACTGGTACATACCCTCTGCCCCGAGGGAGAACTACTCCCTGCTCGTCATGGAGAGTGTCGGGATGATGAAGATGGCCATCGGAGAGGGATTCCCCCCTCCGACAGGGTGCCGGAACGGGTCTAGATTGGTTTTCGGTGGCTACGGAGGCTTCTGGCAGTGGAACTCCTGATCTATTCTACTCCCCGATGTTTTTAGGGTATACTAATATATATATAGGCGAAAGAAGTCAGTGAGGGGAGCCACGAGGGCCCCACAAGGGTGGGGGCGCGCCTAGGGGGGCAAGCGGGCCTCCCTGCCTCGTGTCCACCTCGAAGCTTCCTTGACTTCAACTCCAAGTCTCTAGGGTCACGTTCGTTCCAAAAATCATGCTCCCAAAGGTTTCATTACGTTTGGACTCCATTTGATATTCCTTTTCTGCGAAACACTGAAACAAGGGAAAAACAGAAACTGGCACTGGGCTCTGGGTTAATAGGTTAGTCCCAAAAATAATATAAAAGTGTATAATAAAGCCCATAAACATCCAAAGCAGATAATATAATAGCATGGAACAATCAAAAATTATAGATACGTTGGAGATGTATCAGCATCCCCAAGCTTAATTCCTGCTTGTTCTCGAGTAGATAAATGATAAAAATAGAATTTTTGATGTGGAATGCTACCTAACATATTTATCAATGATATCTTCTTTATTGTGGCAAGAATATTCAGATCCATAAGATTCAATATAAAAGTTTTATATTGACATAGAAATAATAATACTTCAAGCATACTAACAAGGCAATCATGTCTTCTCAAAATAACATGGCCAAAGAAAGCTACCACTACAAAATCATATAGTCTGGCTATGCTCTATCTTCATCACATAAAATATTTAAATCATGCACAACCCCGATGACAAGCCAAGCAATTGTTCCATACTTTTGATGTTGTCAAAGTTTTTTCCAATCTTCACGCAATATATGAGCGTGAGCCATGGATATAGCACTATGGTGGAATAGAATGGTGGTTGTGGAGAAAAAATAGGAGAAGATAGTCTCACATCAACTAGGCGTATCAACGGGCTATGGAGATGCCCATCATTTGATATCAATGTGAGTGAGTTGGGATTTCCATGCAACAGATGCACTAGACCTATAAGTGTATGAAAGCTCAACAAAAGAAACTAGTGGGTGTGCATCCAACTCACTTGCTCACGAAGACCTAGGGCATTTTGAGGAAGCTCATCATTGGAATATACAAGCCAACTTCTATAATGAAAGATTCCCACTAGTATATGAAAGTGATATCATAGGAGACTCTCTATCATGAAGACCATGGTGCTACTTTGAAGAAGCACAAGTGTGGTAAAAGGATAGTAGCATTGTCCCTTCTCTCTTTTCTCTCATTTGTTGGGCCTTCTCCCTTTTTTATGGCCTTTTTTTTTTGTCTGGAGTCTCATCCCGACTTGTGGGGGAATCATAGTCTCCATCATCCTTTCCTCACTTGGGACAATGCTCTAATAATAATGATCATCACACTTTATTTACTTACAACTCAAGAATTACGACTCGAAACTTAGAACAAAATATGACTCTATGTGAATGCCTCCGGTGGTGTACCGGGATATGCAATGAATCAAGAGTGACATGTATGAAAGAATTATGAACGCTGGCTTTACCACAAATACGATGTCAACTACATGATCATGCAAAGCAATATGACAATGATGGAGCGTGTCATAATAAACGGATCGGTGGAAAGTTGCATGGCGATATATCTCGGAATGGCTATGGAAATGCCATAGTAGGTAGGTATGGTGGCTGTTTTGAGGAAGGTAATGGTGAGTTTATGGTACCGCCGAAAGTTGCGCGGTACTAGAGAGGATGGCAATGGTGGAAGGGTGAGAGTGCGTATAATCCATGGATTCAACATTAGTCATAAAGAACTCATATACTTCTTGCAAAACTCTACAAGTTATCAAAGCAAAGTATTACGCGCATGCTCCTAGGGGGATAGATTGGTAGGAAAAGACCATCGCTCGTCCCCGACCGCCACTCATAAGGAAGGCAATCAATAAATAAATCATGCTTCGACTTCATCACATAACGGTTCACCATATGTGCATGCTATGGAATCACAAACTTCGACACAAGTATTTTTCAAATTCACAACTACTCAACTAGCATGACTTTAATATCATCATCTCCATATCTCAAAACAATCATCAAGTATCAAACTTCTCTTTGTATTCAATGCACTTATATGAAAGTTCTTATAATACCATGTTGTTCTAAAGGACTCTCAAAATAATATAAGTGAAGCACGAGAGTTCATCTATTTCTTCAAAATAAAACCACCGCCATGCTCTAAAAGGATATAAGTGAAGCACTAGAGCAAATGACAAACTACTCTGAAAGATATAAGTGAAGATCAATGAGTGATCGAATAATTATGCAACTATGTGAAGACTCTCTAACATTTAATAATTTCAGATCTTGGTATTTTATTCAAACAGCAAGCAAAACAAAAGAAAATAAAATGGCACTCCAAGCAAAACACATATCATGTGGTGAATAAAAATATAGCTCCAAGTAAAGTTACCGATGAAGAAAGACGAAAGAGGGGATGCCATCTGGAGCATCCCCAAGCATAGGCTCTTGGTTGTCCTTGAATATTACCTTGGGGTGCCTTGGGCATCCCCAAGCTTAGGCTCTTGCCACCTCCTGCTTCCCCGCTCGCCGCTGGAGTCACCCGACGATGCCACGCACCCCCGCTGAACACCGCTCACTCCCCCCAGTCCTCTCCTCTCCTCTCCCTCGCTTTCTCGCTCACGGCCGAGCGCTGCCGTCGCCACCGGCCACCGTTGCCGCAGCCACCGCCTCCCCCTCGCCCTCTCTCCGTGTCTGCGAGCTCTGCCACCTCGCCCTGAAGCTCTCCGTCGAGCCACGCGCCTCGGGAGGCCCTGGAGCACCTCCATCGCCGCCGTCTTCATCTCCGGTCGCTGGAGATCGTCTTCACCGCCCCGTCGTCTTCAACGCGTCCACGAGCTCGCCGACCGCCTCGTCTGAACTGCCGTGAGCTTCTACGCCATTTCCCTCTCTCTGTTTAGCCGCCTGCACGCCGTAGCCCCTTTCCCCGCCGTGGCCGTAGCTCCTCGCCGCTGTCTATGTCGCCGGCGTCGCCCTGGCCACTGCAGCCCGCAACCGAGCACGTCACCGTGCTCCTGGTGGCACCAGGGTGCCGCAGAGCCCCTCGGGTGGCCTCCCCGTGTCCCACAGCCCGCTTCCGCTTGAAGCCCGTGCTCCGGCCGCCGCCCCGAGCTCCGCTCCAGCGAGCTCCGGCCGTCCCCGCCTCTCCCACTTGCTCCAGATGACGCGGACGAGCGCTGGCTCCTCGCTAGCGGTCTCCGCCGTCCAAATGGTCGCTCGAGGGCGAAATCTGAGGCCCTCTGCCGCGTCTGGCTCGCCGGCGTCAAGCCGCCGGTGGCTTTGACCCCGCTGACCGTTGACTGGGTGGGCCCAGTTTGACCTCCCCCTTGTGTCACTGACGCGTGGGCCACCCCCTGACATTTAGTTAGTATTAGATTAACACTAATTAACCTAGGTTAGTTACCTAGTTAGTCATTGACCAGTGGGCCCAGCGCCCACTAATCCTAATTAGGCTAAATAAACCCCCTGTGAACTAACTGAGTCACTGACGTGTGGACCCCACACGTTAGGTTTGACTTGGTCAGCTCCTTTGACCTGCTGACGCAATGCTGCTGTCATGCTGACGCAATATACCATTTTCTGGTATTAAAATAAATCAGGAAATTCCAGAAAATGATATAAACGTCAAAAATTCATAGAAATTCAACGTAGCTCAGATTGAAATAATTTATATATGAAAAATGATCAGAAAAATTCAATCTATCCATCTGTACCATTTTCATGCATGAAAAACCAACCTATACATGTTGAATATATGAAAACAAATGAATGGTATTTATAAGAGCTTATTTTGGAGTTGCATTTGAATCTTTAGTTCAAATGGACTTTAACCAAATGAATGCTAGTTGCATTAGCTCAAACAACATCACATCTTCATGCAATGTTCATGCATCATATTTTTGCATATGCTTGTGTACTGATTGCCGGCACCGTTCCTTCTCGATAGGTCCTGCTCCGGAGACCGATCTAGAGTACCTGTCTGAGGAGCAGTGCCCCCTTGTTGATCTACCAGGCAAGCAAACCCCCTTGCTCCTGCTCTCTTTTATTGCATTAGGACAATAGCGAATCAACTGCTACTTTATGCTGCGGTAGTTGAACCCATTGCTCTGCATGACCTGTCATTGCCATAGTAAATAGTTGAAACCCACTAGCATGTGTAGGATTTGATTGAGCCATGTTGTGTTCCTACCATGACATGCCTGCTATTGCTTAGAGTTGTGTCAGGTCTGATTCATTGGGAATGAATTGGAGTGTTACAATGTGATCTGATGCTGAGAGTTAAATGGTGAACACAATTTGGTAAAGGTAGCGGTGGGAGGCCATGTAGGAGTACATGGTGGGTTGTCTCACTGGAACCGTCCTTAAGCACTGAGTTCTGTGTATGTTGTCCAATGACTAGATACTACCACACATTGGGTTCCGGTAACTCGACCCCTCCCGACTTATTAACCGACTTGGTCTCTGTCCAGGAGTAGCAAATAGTTTCTGGTGTTTGTAGGTAGTGTTAGTAGTCTACTAAGTGGACTCGGCCAGGTGGGCTTGGGACAGACTAGGCACAAGTGGCACGGTGTACCAAGCGTAGATCCATCCGGCGAGGTGGGCTTGGGAACACTGCACACATCGTTTGGGGCCGTGAGCGACACCCCGGCCGGATCTCCTTGCGGATGGAACCCGAATAGGCGATAAACCTGGACTAGAGTGTTGTGTGGTTAGTCAGGTCGTGGCCGACACCCTCGCCAGGCTTCCACTTGAAGGTTGCCGAGATACATGCCATGTACATGGTGATAAGTGGTGAGAGTGTGTGTGAAGAAGTACACCCCTGCAGGGTTATCATGATCTATTCGAATAGCCGTGTCCTCGGTTATGGACTTCTTGGATGCTTACGTGGTACATAGACAACTTGAAGTGGATACTCTAAAATGCTCAAGACAAGTGTGAGTGCTATGGATGGCCTTCTCGTAGGAAGACGGGAATGAATCCATAGTAGTGTATTGATGTGGTGATTAGTGGACTCGTGTGCGCCACCTCAAAAGAGTTACCAGCAGTCGTAGTACAGGGTAGCCACTGAGTCAAAACTGGCTTGCTGCAACTAAACTCCACATTACCTTCTTGATACAAGTGCATGTATGATAGGATCTGATGTAAGTCTTGCTAAGTACCTTTGTACTCATGTTGCTTTATTTATGCTTTTGCAGCGGAGACTTCGGTCTTACTAGTTTATGTGGACTTCGACAAGTAGCTTGTACCTCAGCTACGGTCTTGATCGGATGTTGTAGATAGTCAGGCTCTTCAGCCTTTTTCATTTGTAGTTGTCTGTACTCAGACATGTAATGCTTCCGCTTGTTGCTTGTATGCTCTGAATGATGGGTCATGAGACCCCTGTTTGTATTTAATGCTATGTGGCTCTTTTGGGCCTTTATCTATATGAGTTTGCGTTATGTTGTGATGCCATGTTGTATAGCACATACTTGCATGTTATGCGTACGTGTGACGTGTATTGCTATGTGTGGGATCCGACAATCTAGTTGTTTGTGCTTGGCAGCCTCTCTTATGGGGAAATGTAGTCTAGTGCTTCCTTGAGCCATAGTAATCCGCTACAGCCCGGTTCACCGGAGTCCTGCTAGCCCAGCACTACTGCTCAGAACACTTGACTGGCTGGCATGTGTTCCACTTCGTTCCTATGTCTGTCCCTTCGGGGAAATGTCACGCGGTGACGGAGTCCTGTTAGCCCAGTGCTACAGCCCGGATTCATACGCTGTTGATCGACATGCTCGATGTGATTCATGTATGCCTGTCTCCATAGGTCTGTGCCGCTTTGGGTTCACGACTAGCCATGTCGGCCCGGGTTCTCTGTCATATGGATGCTAGCGACACTATCATATACGTGAGCCAAAAGGCGCAAATGGTCCCAGGCCATGGTAAGGCGACACCCGTGGGGATACCGTGCGTGAGGCCGCAAAGTGATATGAGGTGTTACATGCTAGATCGGTGTGACTAAGATTCGGGGTCCCGACAGCTTTGGTATCAGAGCCTGACTGCCTATAGGATTTCCAAGCCAACCTGGTCGAAGTTGAGTCTAGAATATCTTTAGTTATGTAAGGGAATTGATTGTGGAATGGAACGTAAGGCCCTTTTTACTCCTTATATCTCATTCCCTTCTGATCTGAGTCATCCTATCTTTCCTACCGGGTTAAGGAACTAGGCTTTCTTTTCTGTCTATCAGGATCACGTGTTACTACTCTGTAGTCTCTTAGGATTGGTTGATCAGAGTCATATCCCAGTTCGAGTACTTCCGGTGTAGCCTGTTTAGTAACATTTCAGAGCCTTGAGTGATGATGTTGATTATGTTATTACCCCATTTTAGCAGGATGTCTCATTCTGAGCATTTTGCTGCCGTTATGCTGCCGGAATTGTCCTAGGAGTTTGAGAGATACTAAATTTCCTTGTGCTAGATGTTGCATCCTATAGTTGCCTGAACCACGTCCTTGGTTCTGCTTCTCAGGATGTCGTCAGTTATCCGAAGTTCTGTTGCTCGTTGCCTGAACCACGGAGGTGGTAGGGATGAGGAGGATCCTCCCGACCAACCTTCATTGGCAGAGTTCATGTTAGAGATGGAGAGGAACAAGCATGAGTCTAACTGCTTTTTAGCACGTATCGAGGAGAACACCGCACCCCAGTGCAAAGAGTCAGCGACCATCCATGATTTCATTGGTCAAAAACCACCCACCTTCCATCATTCCATTGAGCCACTCGATGCAGATGACTGGCTCCGTAGTATCACACACAAGCTGCGTTCTGTGAACGTAGCTGAAAGTGACAAGGTCACTTATGATGCATATCACCTGGAAGGTCTTGCTAGTCTCTGGTGGCAGAACTATGAGGCTATGCTTCCAGATGGTCAAATTCCTACCTGGAGAGATTTCACTGAGGCTTTTCGCGAGCATCACATTCCTGAAGCCCTCATCGATCGCAAGAGAGAAGAGTTCTATAGTTTCACCCAGGGTAAGATGGCTGTTGATGCTTACAGTAGAGAGTTTGAGAACCTCTCCCACTATGCTGCAGAAGAAGTGTCCACAGATGCCAAGAAGCAGGCTAGGTTCCGGAAGGGTCTCAACCCAAGTTGCGTCGAGATCTCCACTTGCATCATTGCAATACATTCCACTCTCTTGTGAACAAGGCCATTAATGCAGAGACAGCTCAACTCACCTACGAGGAATCTCGTAAGCACACCCGTGATTTGGGTTCTTCCTCCGGTTCTAGTTCTCAAAAGCGCCGGATTTGGGTTCCGAACTCCGCTCTTCCACCCGGTTATACACCGAGGCCTTCTTGTATGGCACCTCACCCAGTTCAATCATATGCTACACCCATGCCTATTGGTAGACCACTTGTCAATGCGGGTCCTTGTCGTACCTCCAAGATTTGTTACAAGTGCGGAGAGCCAGGCCACATTGCCCGTATTTGCACTCAGACCCGTGTTGCTCCACCCCAGCCCGAGAAGTCTGTTGGCCGTGGTAGTAAGCCTTCACACCAGATGATCAGTGCCAAGTCAGCTCCCACTGAACTTGGACGTGTGCATCACGTCTTAGCTAAAGACGCTCATGATGATCCAGATGTCGTTCTTGGTACACTCCTTGTCAACTATCACCCAGCTTCGGTTCTATTCGATACCGGGGCATCTCACTCCTTTATTTCCGAAAGGTATGCCCGTTTGCACGACATGTCATTTTGTGATATGCCCTCCCCACTACTCCTTCAAACTCCTGGATCCAAGTGGCAAACCTCTAGGATAAGTTATGGCAATGAAATACATGTTGACAGACTTGTATTTCTAGCTTCCTTGATATCCCTCAAGTCTTCAGATATTAACATCATCTTGGGTATGGACTGGATGAAAGCTCATTACGCCAAGGTTGATTGTTACACCAGGTCTGTTCAGCTCACACACCCCTCTGGCAAGATAGTCACTGTCTCCACCAAAATTGCAAGGCGTCAACTATATTCTCTAAATGCCAGCCCTCTTCCTGACCTTGAAGATATCCCAGTAGTCCGCGACTTTCCGGATGTCTTTCCAGAGGAACTGCTAGGTATTCCACCTGACAGAGATGTAGAGTTTGTTATAGATCTTATCCCCGGAAGCGCCCCAATTTCTAGGAGACCTTACAAGATGGCACCCTTAGAGCTAGCCGAGCTTAAGAAACAACTCGATGAATCCTTGCAAAAGGGTTTCATCCGTCCTAGTTCTTCTCCCTGGGCTTGCCCCGTCCTCTTCGTCAAGAAGAAGGATGGTACGGACCGAATGGTTGTAGATTATCGTCCCGTTAATTTGGTCACGATAAAGAACAAGTATCTGCTCCCCAGGATCAACGATCTATATGATTAGCTCACTGGATCCTCAGTCTTATCCAAGATAGATTTGAGGTTAGGATACCACCAAATCAAGATCAGAAATGGGGATATTCCTAAGACGGCTTTTGTCACTCGTTATGGTCAGTACGAGTACACCGCCATGTCCTTTGGTCTAACCAATGCTCCAGCTACTTTCTCTCGCTTGATGAACTCGATCTTCATGGAGTACTTAGATAAGTTCGTCATGGTTTACCTCGATGATATCCTTATTTAGTCGAAGAACGAGGAAGAGCATGCCGAACATCTTAGACTTGTGTTAGAAAAACTCAGAGAGCACCGCCTTTATGCCAAGTTCTCCAAGTGCGAATTTTGGTTGCCAGAAGTGACCTATCTCGGCCACGTAATCTTTGGTAAGGGCATTGCTATCAATCTCGAAAGAGTTCATGCCCTTCTTGATTGGACTCCACCTGAAACAGTTAAGCAAGTTAGGAGTTTCCTTGGCCTAGCCAGTTATTGTCGCCGCTTCGTTGAGAACTTCTCCAAAGTGGCCAAACCTCTCACGAAATTTCTCAAGAAAGATAAAAAGTTTAAGTGGTCCCCACAATGTGAGCACAGTTTTCAGGAACTGAAAAGACGCCTGACTTCTGCTCCCATACTTGTGCCACCGGACTTCACTAAGGACTTTGTTATCTATTGTGATGCCTCATGACAGGGACTAGGTTGCATTCTTATGCAAGATCCCCATGTGATTGCCTATGCATCTCGACAATTGCATCCACATGAGGAGAATTATCCTACACATGATCTAGAGCTTGCAGCTGTAGTCTATGCACTTAAGACATGGCGACATTACCTTCTTGGTAAACATTGCGAGATTTACACCGATCACCAGAGTCTCAAGTATATCTTCACCCAACCAGATTTGAACCTTAGGCAAAGACGTTGGTTGGAGTTGATCTCAGATTACGACTTAGGGATTACCTACACCCCGGGCAAGGGAAATGTCTTGGCTGATGCGCTAAGTCATAAGTCCTATTGCAACAATCTCATGTTGCAGCAGGGCCAACCACTTCTCCATGAGGAATTCTGTAAGCTTAATCTTCACATTGCTCCTCACGGATTCCTTTCTACCCTGGTGGCGAAACCTACTCTTGTGGATCATGTCATAGAAGCCCAGAAGCACGATACGAGGATTACCCGGATCAAGAGAAACATTGCCAAGGGTATTGCTGGTAGTTTCTCGTTAGATGATCGAGGTGTTGTTTTCTTCGGAAACTGCCTGGTGGTCCCCAAGAAGGAACATCTTCAACAACTGATCCTTAAGGAGGCGCATGAATCTCCTCTCACAATTCATCCCGGTAGTACTAAGATGTATCAGGACCTATGCCAGAGGTTCTGGTGGACTAGGATGAAGAGAGAAATCGCTGAGTTCATTGCTAACTGTGAAGTTTGTCGTCGTGTTAAGGCAGAACATCAGAGACCTGCTGGCACCCTTCAGCCTTTAGCTATTCCTGAGTGGAAATGGGATAAAGTTGGTATGGACTTCATCACCGGCTTTCCCAGGACCAAGAAAGGGAATAATGCTATCTTCGTAGTCGTTGATCGTCTTTCCAAAGTGGCTCACTTGCTACTTGTTCGAGATAATATCACTGCTAGTCAGCTCGCTGACTTATATATTTCTCGAATAGTTTCACTTCATGGTGTTCCACTAGAGATCAATTCAGACCGTGGTAGTCTCTTCACTTCTCATTTCTGGGAGAGTTTCCAAACTGCCATGGGCACCCATCTTTCCTTCAGTACCGCTTTCCACCCTCAATCAAGTGGTCAGGTGGAACGGGTCAACCAAGTCCTCGAAGACATGCTTAGAGCTTGCGTTATCTCATTCGGTATGGATTGGGAGAAGTGCCTTCCTTTCGCCGAGTTTGCTTATAACAATAGCTACCAGTCCAGTCTCAAGAAAGCTCCTTTTGAGATTCTGTATGGACGAAGATGTCGAACACCTTTGAACTGGTTAGAAACCGGTGAAAGACAATTCTTTGGACCGGATATGATCCAGGAGGCAGAAGAGCATGTTCACATCTTTCGTGAGAATTTCAAAATAGCCCAATCTCTTGAAAAGAGCCAGTATGACCGTCGTCATAAGGAAGTGGCTTATGAAGTTGGCGACAAAGCTTATCTTCGGGTTACCCCTTTGAAGGGTACCAATCGTTTCGGTATCAAGGGCAAGTTGGCTCCTTGTTACACTGGTCCTTTTCGCATTCTCGCTAAACGAGGAGAGGTTGCCTACCAGTTGGAACTACCCCCACATCTTTCTCGAGTACATGATGTCTTCCACGTCTCTCAACTCAGGCGTTGCTTCTCGGATCCCATCCGTGGAGTGGACCACAAAGCGCTTGATCTCCAAGATAACCTCACATACCGAGAGTACCCTGTTTGCATTTTTGATCAAGTAGAGCGTGTTACTCGACGTTAGAACATCAAGTTTCTCAAAGTTTAGTGGTCTCATCATTCCGAGAGAGAAGCTACTTGGGAGCGAGAAGATCGTCTTCGACTGGAGTACCCCACTTCCTTTCCATCGACCCCTGAATCTCGGGACGAGATTCTTTCGAGTGGGGGCGAGTTGTCACATCCCTAGTTCTGGTATGACCTAGGCTAGCCTTCATGTGTGCATCATGTTTAAATCTCATTTAAATTTGAAATGAGGATTGTGAAACCCTCAGAAATCATTTCTGGAAATGACCCAGATAAAAATTTCTCCAAAAAGGTCCAAGAAAATGTTCATGTTGCTCTTTGAAAATATTGGACAGAGATAAAAATCAAACCAATATTATTAGGAGCTCATAGATATTTATTTTGGGCATTTGGATTTAATGAATAATTATTTGCTTTGGATACATATTTGTTATATATGTAATATATGTCCAAAAATTATGTTAGTTGTTGAGGAGCTCTGGAATAATACCACTAGCTCCTGCAAAAATTGGCATCAGTAAATAAAATGATTTAGTATTTTATTAAATCAAAACAAATGTCAGAAAGATAGAAAACAGAAACAAAAATAGAAAAAACTTACCTGGCCTTACCTGCCTGGTAGCCCAGCTAGCGGCCCAGCTCCTCTAGCCGGCCCAGCCGACTGGCGATGCCAGTCGTCCTCCACCTCCCGCCAGGAGGACGCGCACGCGTGGCCGCCGCGCGCGAGCACATGCCGGCCACCTCCTGCTTCCCCGCTCGCCGCTGGAGTCACCCGACGACGCCACGCACCCCCCTGAACACCGCTCACTCCCCCAGTCCTCTCCTCTCCTCTCCCTCGCTTTCTCGCTCACGGCCGAGCGCTACCGTCGCCACCAGCCACCGTTGCCGCAGCCACCGCCTCCCCCTCGCCCTCTCTCCGTGTCTGCGAGCTCCGCCACCTCGCCCTGAAGCTCTCCGTCGAGCCACGCGCCTCGGAAGGCCCTGGAGCGCCTCCATCGCTGCCGTCTTCATCTCCGGTCGCCGGAGATCGTCTTCACCGCCCCGTCGTCTTCAACGCGTCCCCGAGCTCACCGACCGCCTCGCCCGAACCGCCGTGAGCTTCTACGCCATTTCCCTCTCTCCGTTTAGCCGCCTGCACGTCGTAGCCCCTTTCCCCGCCGTGGCCGTAGCTCCTCGCAGCCGTCTATGTCGCCGCCGTCGCCCTGCCCACCGCAGCCCGCAACCGAGCACGTCACCGTGCTCCTGGTGCCACCAGGGTGCCGCAGAGTCCCTCGGGTGGCCTCCCCGTGCCCCACAGCCCGCTTCCGCTGGAAGCCCGTGCTCCGGCCGCCGCCCCGAGCTCCGCTCCGGCGAGCTCCGGCCGTCCCCGCCTCTCCCACTTGCTCTAGATGACGCGGACAAGCGCTGGCTCCTCGCCAGTAGTCTCCGCCGTCCAAATGGTCGCCGGAGGGCGAAATCCGAGGCCCTCCGCCGCGTTTGGCTCGCCGGCGTCAAGCCACCGGTGGCTTTGACCCCGCTGACCATTGACTGGGTGGGCCCAGTTTGACCTCCCCCTTGTGTCACTGACGCGTGGGCCACCCCCTGACATTTAGTTAGTATTAGATTAACACTAATTAACCTAGGTTAGTTACCTAGTTTGTCACTGACCAGTGGGCCCGGCGCCCACTAATCCTAATTAGGCTAAATAAACCCCCTGTGAACTAACTGAGTCACTGACGTGTGGACCCCACACGTCAGGTTTGACTTGGTCAGCTCCTTTGACCTGCTGACACAATGTTGCTGTCATGCTGACGCAATATATCGTTTTCTGGTATTAAAATAAATCAGGAAATTCCAGAAAATGATATAAACTTCAAAAATTCATAGAAATTCAACCGTAGCTCAGATTGAAATAATTTATATATGAAAAATGATCAGAAAAATTCAATCTATCCATCTGTACCATTTTCATGCATGACAAACCAACCTATACATGTTGAATATATGAAAACACATGAATGGCATTTATAAGAGCTTATTTTGGAGTTGCATTTGAATCTTTAGTTGAAATGGACTTTAACCAAATGAATGCTAGTTGCATTAGCTCAAACAACATCACATCTTCATGCAATGTTCATGCATCATATTGTTGCATATGCTTGTGTACTGATTGCCGGCACCGTTCCTTCCCGATAGGTCCTGCTCCGGAGACCGATCCAGAGTACCTGTCTGAGGAGCAGTGCCCCCTTGTTGATCTACCAGGCAAGAAAACCCCCTTGCTCCTGCTCTCTTTTATTGCATTAGGACAACAGCGAATCAACTGCTACTTTATGCCGCGGTAGTTGAACCCATTCCTCTGCATGACCTGTCATTGCCATAGTAAATAGTTGAAACCCACTAGCATGTGTAGGATTTGATTGAGCCATGTTGTGTTCCTACCATGCCATGCCTGCTATTGCTTAGAGTTGTGTCAGCTCTGATTCATTGGGAATGAATTGGAGTGTTACAATGCGTTCTGATGCTGAGAGTTAAATGGTGAACACAATTTGGTAAAGGTAGCGGTGGGAGGCCATGTAGGAGTACATGGTGGGTTGTCTCACTGGAACCATCCTTAAGCACCGAGTTCTGTGTATGTTGTCCAATGACTAGATACTACCACACATTGGGTTCCGGTAACTCGACCCCTCCCGACATATTAACCGACTTGGTCTCTGTCCAGGAGTTGCAAATAGTTTCTGGTGTTTGTAGGTAGTGTTAGTAGTCTACTAAGTGGCACCCGGCCAGGTGGGCTTGGGACAGACTAGGCACAAGTGGCACGGTGTACCAAGCATAGATCCATCCGGCGAGGTGGGCTTGGGAACCCTGCACACATTGTTTGGGGCCGTGAGCGACACCCCGGCCGGATCTCCTTGCGGATGGAACCCGAATAGGCGATAAACCTGGACTAGAGTCTTGTGTGGTTAGTCAGGTCGTGGCCGACACCCTCGCCAGGCTTCCGCTTGAAGGTTGCCGAGATACATGCCATGTACATGGTGATAAGTGGTGAGAGTGTGTGTGAAGAAGTACACCCCTGCAGGGTTATCATGATCTATTCGAATAGCCGTGTCCTCGGTTATGGACTTCTTGGATGCTTACGTGGTACATAGACAACTTGAAGTGGATACTCTAAAATGCTCAAGACAAGTGTGAGTGCTATGGATGGCCTTCTCGTAGGAAGACGGGAATGAATCCATAGTAGTGTATTGATGTGGTGATTAGTGGACTCGTGTGCGCCACCTCAAAAGAGTTACCAGCAGTCGTAGTACAGGGTAGCCACTGAGTCAAAGCTGGCTTGCTGCAACTAAACTCCACATTACCTTCTTGATACAAGTGCATGTATGATAGGATCTGATGTAAGTCTTGCTGAGTACCTTTGTACTCATGTTGCTTTATTTATGTTTTTGCAGCGGAGACTTCGGTCTTACTAGTTTATGTGGACTTCGACAAGTAGCTTGTACCTCAGCTACGATCTTGATCGGATGTTGTAGATAGTCAGGCTCTTCAGCCTTTTTCATTTGTAGTTGTCTGTACTCAGACATGTAATGCTTCCGCTTGTTGCTTGTATGCTCTGAATGATGGGTCATGAGACCCCTGTTTGTATTTAATGCTATGTGGCTCTTTTGGGCCTTTATCTATATGAGTTTGCGTTATGTTGTGATGCCATGTTGTATAGCACATACTTGCATGTTATGCGTACGTGTGACGTGTATTGCTATGTGTGGGATCCGACAATCTAGTTGTTTGTCCTTGGCAGCCTCTCTTATGGGGAAATGTAGTCTAGTGCTTCCTTGAGCCATAGTAGTCCGCTACAGCCCGGTTCACCGGAGTCCTGCTAGCCCAGCACTACTGCTCAGAACACTTGACTGGCCGGCATGTGTTCCACTTTGTTCCTATGTCTGTCCCTTCGGGGAAATGTCACGCAGTGACTTCCGGAGTCCTGTTAGCCCAGTGCTACAGCCCGGATTCATACGCTGTTGATCGACATGCTCGATGTGATTCATGTATGCCTGTCTACATAGGTCTGTGCCACTTTGGGTTCACGACTAGCCATGTCGGCCCGGGTTCTCTATCATATGGATCCTAGCGACACTATCATATACGTGAGCCAAAAGGCGCAAACGGTCCCGGGCCATGGTAAGGCGACACCCGTGGGGATACCGTGCGTGAGGCCGCAAAGTGATATGAGGTGTTACATGCTAGATCGGTGTGACTTAGAATCGGGGTCCCGGCACACCCCAAAACACACACGTTGATCATTGATCCCTTAGCCGTGTGCGGTGCCCCCTCCACCATAATCCACCTCGGTCATATCGTAGTGGTGCTTAGGCGAAGCCCTGTTCGTAGCATCATCATCACCGTCATCACGCCATCGTGCTGACGAAGCTCTCCCTCGACACTCTGCTGGACTGTGAGTTCATGGGACATCACCGAGCCGAACGTGTGTAGATCGCGGAGGTGCCATACTTTCGGTACTAGGATCGGTCATTCGTGAAGACGTACGACTACATCAACCGCGTTGTCATGACGCTTCCGCTTACGGTCTATGAGGGTACGTGGACAACACTCTCCCCTCTTGTTGCTATGCATCACCATGATCTTGCGTGTGCGTAGGAAATTTTTTGAAATTACTGCATTCCCCAACAGTGGCATCAGAGCAAGGTTTATGTGTAGATGTTATATGCACGAGTAGAACACAAAGGAGTTGTGGGCATGGGTATATACATATTGCTTGCCATCACTAGTTTTGCACACGCTGAATACTTGGGTTAAACTTGACGAGCCTAGCATTTGCAGATATGGCTTCGGAACACAGGACACCGAAAGGTCGAGCGTGAATCATATAGTAGATATGATCAACATAGTGATGTTCACCATTGAAAACTACTCCATCTCACGTGATGATCAGACATGGTTTAGTTGATTTGGATCACGTGATCATTTTGATGACTAGAGGGATGTCTATCTAAGTGGGAGTTCTTAAGTAATATGATTAATTGAACTTTAATTTATCATGAACTAAGTCCTGATAGTATTTGCATATCTATGTTGTAGATTAATAGCTTGCGATGTAGCTCCCCGTTTATTTTTTGATATGTTCCTAGAGAAAAATAAGTTGAAAGACGATAGTAGCAATGATGCGGACTGGGTTCGTAATTCAAGGATTATCCTCATTGCTGCACAGAAGAATTATGTCCTTGATGCACCGCTAGGTGACAGACCTATTGCAGGAGCAAATGCACACGTTATGAACGTTTGACAAAGCTCGGTATGATGACTACTTGATAGTTTAGTGCAACATGCTTTACAGCTTAGAACCGGGACTTCAAAAATGTTTTGAACGCTACTGAGCATATAAGATGTTCCAAGAGCTGAAATTGGTATTTCAGACTCATGCCCGAGTCGAGAGGTATGAGACCTCTTACAAGTACTTTGCCTACAAGATGGAGGAGAATAGCTCAGCTAGTGAGCATGTTCTTAGAATGTCTGAGTACTACAATCACTTAAATCAAGTTGGAGTTAATCTTCTAGATAAGATAGAGAATGACAGAGTTCTCTAGTCACTATCACCAAGTTACTAGAACTTTGTGGTGAACTATAATATGCAAGGGATAATGGAAATGATTCCCAAGCTCTTCGTGATGCTAAAATCGACGAAGGTAGAAATCAACAAAAACATCAAGTGCTGATGGTTGACAAGACCACTAGTTCAAGAAGAATGGCAAGAAAGTTGCCACTCCCATGAAGAAGCACAAAGCTAGACCCAAGCCTAAAACTAAGTGCTTCTACTGCAAAGGAAATTGTCATTGGAAGTGGAACTGCCCTAGATACTTGGCGGATAAGAAGGATGGCAAAGTGAACAAAGGTATATTTGATATACATGTTGTTGATGTGTACTTTACTAGTGTTTATAGCAAACCCTCAGTATTTGATACTGGTTCAATTGCTAAGAGTAGTAACTCAAAACGGGAGTTGCAAAATAAACAGAGACTAGTTAAGGGCGAAGTGATGATGTGAGTGGGAAGTGATTCAAAGATTGATAAGATCACCATCGCACACTCCCTTTACCTTCGGGATTAGTGTTGAACCTAAAATAAATGTTATTTGGTGTTTGTGTTGAGCATAATATGATTGGATCCTGTTTATTGCAATACGGTTATTCATTTAAGAGAAAGAATAATTGTTATTCTGTTTACATGAATAAAACCTTCTGCAGTCATACACCCAAGGTGAATGGTTTATTGAATCTTGATCATAGTGATACACATATTCATAATATTGAAGCCAAAAGATGCAATGTTAATAATGATAGTGCAACTTATATGTGGCACTGCTGTTTTGGTCATATTGGTGTAAAGCTCATGAAGAAACTCCATGCCGATGGGCTTTTGGAATCACTTGATTATGAATCATTTGATGCTTGCGAACCATGCCTCGTAGGCAACATGACTAAAACTCCGTTCTCTGGAACAATGGATCAAGCAACTGACTTATTGGAAATAATACATACTGATGTATGCAATTCGATGAGTGTTGAGGCTTGCGGCGGGTATTGTTATTTTCTGACCTTCACAGATGATTTGAGCAGATATGGGTATATCTACTTGATGAAACATTAGTCTGAAACATTTGAAAAGTTCAAAGAATTTCAGAGTGAAGTAGAAAATCATCGTAACAAGAAAATAAAGTGTCTGTAATCTGATCGTGGAGGAAAATATTTGAATTACGAGTTTGGTCTTCAAATAAAACAATGTGGAATAGTTTCACAAATTCACGCTACCTGGAACACCACATCATAATGGTGTGTCCAAACGTCATAACCGTACTTTATTGGATATAGTGTAATCTATGATGTCTCTTAACGATTTGCCACTATCATTTTGGGGTTATGCATTAAATAAGGCACCGTCTAATCTGTTGAGACGACACCATATGAACTATGGTTTGGCTAGAAACCTAAGCTGTCGTTTCCTAAAGCTTGGGGTTGTGATGCTTATGTGAAAAAGTTTCAACCTGATAAGCACAAACCTAAATCGAAAAAGTGTGTCATCATAGGATACCCAAAAGAAACTATTGGGTACACCTTCTATCACAGATCCGAAAGGCAATATCTTTGTTGCTAAGAGTGGATCATTTCTAGAGAAGAAGTTTCTCTCGAAAGAAGTGAGTGGGAGTAATGTAGAAATTGATAAGGTAATTGTGCCTTCTCCCGAATTGGAAAGTTGTTCATCACAGAAATCAATTCTAGTGATCTCTACACCAATTAGTGAGGAAGCTAATGATGATGAAAATGAAACTTCAGATCAAGTTACTACCGAAACTCGTAGGATAACCAGAGTATGATCCGCCCCAGAGTGGTACGGTAATCCTTTCTGGAAGTCATGTTACTAGACCATGGCGAACCTACGAACCATGAGGAAGCGACGATGAGCACAGATTCCGCGAAATAGCTTGAGGCCATGAAATCTCAGATGGGATCCATGTATGAGAACAAATTATGGACTTTGATTGACTTGCCCGATGATCGATGAGTCATTAAGAATAAATGGATCTTCAAGAGGAAGACAGGCGCTGATGGTAGTGTTACTGCTCACAAAGCTTGACTTGTTGTAAAAGGCTTTCGACTAGTTCAAGGGGTTGACTACGATGAGACTTTCTCACCCGTAAAAAGATGCTTAAGTCTGTCCAAATCATGTTAGCAGTTGCCGCATTTTATGAAATCTGGCAAATGGATGTCAAAACTCCATTCCTTAATGGATTTCTTAAAGAAGATTTGTATATGATGCAACCAGAAGGTTTTGTCGATCCTAAAGGTGCTAACAAAGTGAGCAAGCTCCAGCGATCCATCTATAGACTGGTGCAAGCATCTCGGAGTTGGAATATATGCTTTGATAAAGTGATCAAAACATATGGTTTTATACAGACTTGCGGTGAAGCCTGTATTTACAAGAAAGTGAGTGGGAGCACTACAACATTTCTGATAAGTATATGTGAATGGCATATTGTTGATCGGAAATAATGTAGAATTTTCTGGAAAGCATAAAGGAGTGTTTGAAAAGAGTTTTTCAAAGAAAGACCTCGATGAAGCTGCTTACACATTGAGCATCAAGATCTATAGAGATAGATCAAGATGCTTGATAAGATTTTCTAATGAGTACATACCTTGAAAAGATTTTGAAGTAGTTCAAAATGGAACAGTCAAAGAAGGAGTTCTTGCCTGTGTTGCAAGGTGTGAAGTTGAGTAAAGACTCAAAACCTGACCACAACAGAAAATAGAAAGACAATGAAAAGTCATTCCATATGCCTCAGCCATAGGTTCTATAAAGTATGTTATGCTGTTTACCAGTCCTATTGTATACCTTAGCATGATTCTGGCAAGGGAGTAAAATAGTGATCTAGGAGTTGATCACTGGACAGCGGTCAAAATTATCCTTAGAGGACTAAGGAAAAATTTCTCGGTTATGGAGGTGATAAAAGAGTTCGTCGTAAAGAGTTACATTGATGCATGCTTTTTACATGAATCTAGATGACTCTAAGTCTCGATCTGGATACATACTGAAAGTGGGAGCATGTAGCTAGAGTAGCTCCGTGCAGAGCATTGTAGACATAGAAATTTGCGAAATACATACAGATCTGAATGTTGCAGACCCATAGACTAAACTTCTCTCACAAGCAAAACATGATCACTCTTTAGGTGTTAATCACATAGTGATGTGAACTAGATTATTGACTCTAGTAAACCCTTTGGGTGTTAGTCACATGGAGATGTGAACTAATCACATAAAGATGTGAACTATTGGTGTTAAATCACATGACGATGTGAACTAGATTATTGACTATAGTGCAAGTGGGATACTGAAGGAAATATGCCCTAGAGGCAATAGAAAGTTATTATTTATTTCCTTATATCATGATAAATGTTTATTATTCATGCTAGAATTGTATTAACCGGAAACTTAGTACATGTGTGAATACATAGACAAACAGAGTGTCACTAGTATGCCTCTACTTGACTAGCTTGTTGAATCAAAGATGATTAAGTTTCCTAGCCATAGACATGAGTTGTCATTTGATTAACGGGATCACATCATTAGAGAATGATGTATTGAATTGACCCATTCTGTTAGCTTAGCATTTGATCGTTTAGTATATTGTTATTGCTTTCTTCATGACTTATACATGTTCCTATGACAATGAGATTATGCAACTCTCGAATACCGGAGGAACACTTTGTGGGCTACGAAATGTCACAACGTAACTGGGTGATTATAAATGTGCTCTACAGGTGTCTCCGATGGTAATTGTTGAGTAGACATAGATCGAGATTAGGATTTGTCACTCCGATTGTCGGAGAGGTATCTCTGGGACCTCTCGGTAATGAACATCACTATAAGCCTTGCAAGCATTGTAACTAATGAGTTAGTTGCGGGATGATGTATTACGGAACGAGTAAAGAGATTTGCTAGTAACGAGATTGAACTAGGTATTGAGATACCGACGATCGAACCTCGGGCAAGTAACATACCGATGACAAAGGGTACAACATATGTTGTTATGCGGTTTGACCGATAAAGATCTTCGTAGAATATGTAGGAACCAATATGAACATCCAGGTTCCGCTATTGGATATTGACTGGAGACTTGTCTCGGTCATGTCTACATAGTTCTCGAACCCATAGGGTCCGCACGCTTAAAGTTCTGTGACGATCGGTATTATGAGTTTATGTGTTTTGATGTACCGAAGGTAGTTCGGAGTCTCAGATGAGATCTGGGACATGACAAGGAGTCTCGAAATGGTCGAGACATAAATATTGATATATTGGACGACTATATTCGGACATCGGAAAGGTTCCGAGTGGTTCGGGTATTTTTTGGAGTATCGGGGAGTTACGGGAATACGGGGGAAGAAGTATTGGGCCTCATGGGCCAAGTGGTGGAAGAGAGGAGGCAGGACAAGGCAGGGCGCCCCCCCCCCCTAGCCCAAACCGAATTGGACTAGGGGGCCGGCCCCCCTTTCCTCCTTTCCTCCCTCTCCTTCCTTCTCCCTCTCTTCCTTCCATTCCCCCTCCTAGTAGGAGTAGGAAAGGGGAGTCCTACTCCTACTAGGAGGAGGACTCCTCCTGCTGGCGTGCCCTGCAAGGGCCAGCCGGCCTCCCCCTTTCTCCTTTATATATGGGGGTAGGGGGCACCCTAAGACACACAAGTTGATCATTGATCCCTTAGCCATGTGCGGTGCCCCCCTCCACCATAATCCACCTCGATCATATCGTAGCGGTGCTTAGGCGAAGCCCTATTCCGGTAGCATCATCATCACCGTCATCATGCCGTCGTGCTAACAAAGCTCTCCCTTGACACTCTGCTAGATTGTGAGTTCGTGGGACGTCACCAAGCCGAATGTGTGCGGATCGCGGAGGTGCCTTACTTTCGGTACTAGGATCAGTCGATCGTGAAGACGTACGACTACATCAACCGCGTTGTCATAACGATTCCGCTTACGGTCTACGAGGGTACGTTGACAACACTATCCCCTCTTGTTGATATGCATCACCATGATCTTGCTTGTGCGTAGGAATTTTTTTGAAATTACTGCGTTACCCAACAAGACCAATGCTCAGTGAGTATAAAACTCCCATTCACTTCTAGGCTGATGCTATTAACACTGCCTGACATGTTATCAATCGTGTTTATCTTCACAACTTATTTAAGAAAACTTTATATGAGCTTATCACTGGCAAGAAACCGAATGTTTCTTATCTATGTGTTTTTGGTGCACCTTGTTACATTCTTGATATGAATCACTCTTCCAAGTTTGCACCTAAGGCACATGAAGGTTTTCTCCTCGGTTATGGCTCAAACTCGCATACGTATCGTGTTTATAACTCTCACCACATGAAAGTTCTGGAAACAGTAAATGTGCGGTTTATTGAATATAATGGCTCCCAAAAGGAGCACCTGCCAAATGTGATAGATGAACCATTGATATCGGATGCTATTCGGCAAATGGCCATTGGGAGCATCAGGCCTGTTGAAGGGAATGCACCTGTGTCCTCTGATGATGATGCTCCTACGACTCGAAGCAAAACTCGTCAAGCCACTGCCGAAGGAAATGCTCCTCTGAATGGAAATGGCAATCAAAATCCAAATGCCGATCATAATGACAATCCTGAAGGAAATGATGATACAAATAATGATGTTGATGAAAATGGCAATGATCATCATGAAGAAAATGCTTATCCTTGTGTGGCAAATCGAGTTGATCCTTCATTAATTCTCGACGAAATTGAGAATCCAGGTTATCGACCCACAACTCGCTCACGCACTCGCTTGGCTAACTACTATGGCAGTTTCTCCTTTGTTTCATTGGCAAAACCTATCAAGAATGAAGAAGCTATCAATGATCCAGATTGGATAAATGACATGCGAGAGGAGTTGGTGCAATTCAAATTGAATGATGTATGGGAACTGGTTGACAAACCGAATTCCAAGAAGCACAATATCATCGGCACAAAATGGATTTTCCACAATAAGCAAAATGAAAATGGTATTGTGATGAGTAACAAAGCACAACTTGTTGCTTAAGGGTACACACAGGTAGAAGGTATTGATTTCGGTGAAACATATACTCCTGTTGCACACATTGAGGCAATTCGCATTCTTCTTGCTTATGCAAACTACAATGATATTCTGCTTTATATTAGACAGTCACCTTGCTTTGAACACACTGAGTTTCTTAACAAAGTTTTCAGGTTGAAGAAAGCTTTATATTAGCTAAAGCAAGTCCCTCGAACATGGTATAACACCCCGAAGAAGTTTTTGCTCGACAAAGAGTGGTTTTCGGCGCGTCCGTGGCTACCGGCAGCAGCCCCCTGCCCCGTTCCTCCTTTTTATTGCCCGCTCCTCTACACGGGCCAGGGAAAAACCTAGAGTTGACCACAGGAGTCCCCCTGAAAAAAAAGAGTTGACAACCAGAGACCGGTGGTCAGGCTTTGCCGATGGAGAGGGTTGACGGAGGAGCGGGGTTAGGTGCGCGTGGGTCTGCGGGGGCTATGCTCGGCACGGAGATGCACCTCGTCCACCAGCCGCAGCCGCAGATCCTCACGGCCTCCTCGTTCCAGCAGCCGCCGGAGCACCTCCACCACGCCAACGGGGGCTTCCAGGTACAACACCACCAGGCCATGCCGATGGGGCAGCAGCACACGCCACCATCGTACGCGGCTTAGGTGGTGCCGCCATCAAGGGCGGTCAACGCGCATGAAGAGGAGGAGATGGGCAATGGCATAGGCGCCGTGCAGTAGCCGGGCGTGGGGGCGGTAGGGTGCTCATGGTCCCGGATGAAGTGGATGGATGCGATGGTGCGCCTGCTCATCGCGATGGTGTACAACGCCGGGGACGACGGGGAGGGCGTGTCTGCAGGAGGCAAGGCCGCGGCGTCGCACTCGCACGGGAAGGCGCTGGCGTATGCGGTGGCGCACGGCGGGCACGGGCCGCAGGCTACGACACAGCAGAGGAAGGGTAAGTGGAGGTCCATGTCCCGGGCGATGGTGGAGAAAGGCTGCAAGGTGTCGCTGCAGCAATGCGAGGACAAGTTCAACGACCTCATCAAGCGCTGCAAGCGAGTCGTCGAACTGCTCGGCCGCGGCACGGCATGCAACCTGGTCACGAACCCCGCGCTGCTCGACACCATGGGCAAGCTCACAGCCAAGGCCAGGGAGGAGGCGCGCAAGATGCTCCGCTCCAAGCGCCTCTTATTCCGCGAGATGTGCAACTACCACAACCCCGGCGGCCCCGCAACAGCCTCGCACGGCACCGAAGGCGGCTGCCAGGTGGTGAATGCTGGAATATTGTCTATTTTGGGCCTAGCCCAATAGTAGTTTCAAAAAATCCTAATAAATCCTAGAGGCCCACGCAGCCCATTAGTGCTAGGCAAGAGGTGGAACAAAAGTTTAGTCCCACATTGCTAGTTTAGAGGGAGATGGACCTCTTTATAAGGGAGGTTCTTTCCCGACATGTATGAGCATGAGAACAAGAGGGACATCCACGCGCGCTCCTCCTCCGCCGCCCGCCTCGCCACATCACGACGTGCCGCGCCGCGGCTTGCGGCAATGAGCCGAGCCGATGTCTAAATTTTTGCCACGCACGATGGGTATACGAAAGGTCACATGTGAGTTGAAACGTTTTCTGTAGTGGACACTGATTCGAAAGGCGCGCCTCTTCGGCCACTACCTGTTCGCTTCGCCTCCCTTCGTTGATTCACCTCCCACCGCAGCCTCTTCGCGTCCTTCTCCTGTGCCTATATAAGAGAGGTCGCTCCTCTCCAGAGAGATACAACAGAAGCTCCTCTTCCTCTCACCACAATGTTCTGACCACTGCGCTGCTGCTACGTTCTTCCCCATCCCGTCTTACGCTGTGCACCGCAGATCGGGACAGTAGGCCTCAGAAACCGCAACTTTTGAGTCCTATATGGGAGAAGGGTGACAAGGTTTTTGGGGAGCGCTCAGCGCGACTACTGGCTGCTTCATCACGGACGATCCGGTAGCCAACGACTACTTCCCCGACGTCCACGACCTCCTCGACGACATGGCAGGTGAGGACACTGACCCCAAGTCCAGCGTTTCTGCTGCTGCTATCCCGTACGTGTTCTTCCTCTTTCTGTTAGAGACCCTGCTTCAGCTCCTTGTTCTACTGTTTGCCCTAAATATGTTAGACTCTGTTTCATATATGTAACTTGCTATACCATCTGCTCTAGATGTGTTTAGTTAAAGTTCATATATGAAAATGTTCTTTACCTTCTCTTTATCAAATCACATGACTTGTTTTATCACTGCTTTATCTAGTATTTCTGATAATAAAATCATTTGGTAAATTGCTCATATTTCCAACAATCCAAAAACCTTATTATAGGCAATTTACACCAAGTGGTTTTGCTGCTTCCATGAGACCTCCTATGTTTGAGGGTATCCACTATAAGAGGTGGCGCGTGAGAGCAGTCTTATGGTTTCAAACCATGAGTTGCTATGACGCCTCTCTCGGCAAACCTGAAGGAGAGCTTGATGCTCAACAGGCACAAGCTTTTCAGAAAATGGATACACTGTTTAAATCTGCTCTCTTGAGTGTTCGTGGTGAGAACATAGTTGATGCTTATGCGTCAACTGATAATGGAAAAGATATGTGAGATGCACTCGAGGCCAAGTTTGGGGTCTCGGATGCCGGCACTGAGCTGTACATCATGGAGCAATTCTATGATTACAGGATGACTGAAGAGCGCTCCGTGGTTGAGTAGGCTCATGAAATACAGTCATTTGCTAGAGAACTTGAGCACTTCAACTGCATGCTACCGGACAAGTTTGTTGTCGGGGGTATCATCACTAAGCTTCCTCCTTCATGGAGGAACTTTGCTACCTTACTGAAGCATAAGAGACAGGAGTTTTCCGTTCCGGGTCTCATTGGTACTCTTGATGTGGAAGAAAAGGCGAGAGCAAAGGACACACGTGCTCGAGGTATTGAGCGAGGATCTAGTGCCAATCTAGTACAGAAGTAGAACTTCCAGACCCACAAGTTCAAGAACAAGGGCAAGTTTGATGGTAAAGCAAAGTTTGATGGGAAGAACAAGGTTGTGCAACACATGAACTTCAAAAAGAAGAATGACAAGAAGAAAGGTGCTTGTCATGTGTGTGGGGATCCTGATCATTGGGCTCCTAGTTGCCGTAATCGCTATGACAAGCGTCATCTTGGGAAAGGCGGCAAGACCGCTAATGTTGTCATTGGAGACACTGACATGAAGGATGATGGGTATGGTATATTTCCCACTATTCTTTCAGTACGTCATTCTCCTGATTGGTTGATTGACACAGGTGCTAATGTGCATGTATGCGGTGATATTTCCATGTTTTCATCTTATCAGACCACAGGGACTTCAACCGTGCTGATGGGAAACGGTTCAAGTGCTTCTGTTCGTGGTGTTGGCATGGTCGATCTGAAGTTTACTTTGGGGAATATCGTGCGGCTGAAGAACGTGCATTATGTCCCCTCCGTCAATAAAAATCTTGTTAGCGGATCTCTTCTGTGTAGAGATGGCTATAAGCTTGTCTTTGAGTCGAATAAATTTGTAATATCCAAGTATGGAACCTTTGTTGGTAAAGGCTATGAGTCAGGAGGCCGGTTTCGTTTATCCTTGTCATACGTTTGCAACAAAGTTGTTAATCATGTTTGCAACAATAGTGAATCAAATGTGTGGCATTCACGTCTTTGTCATGTTAACTTTGGTTGCATGTCATGACTAGTGAAGTTGAACTTAATCCCTAGTTTTACCACTCTCAAGGGATCTAAGTGTCAAGTTTGTGTGCAAGCTAAGCAACCTCGTAAGTCTCACACGACTGTGGAAATGAGAAATCTTGCACCACTAGAACTCATACATTCAGATCTATGGGAAATGAATGGTGTTTTGACAAAAGGTGGAAATAAATATTTCATGACGTTAATTGATGACTCCACTAGATATTGCCGTGTGTATCTTCTGAAATCTAAGGATGAGGCTTTGAACTTTTTCAAGATCTATAAAGCTGAAGTGGAAAACCAACTTGATCGAAAAATCAAGAGGCTTAGGTCCGACCATGGTGGAGAGTATTTTTCCAATGAATTTGATGTTTTTTGTGCGTAACATGGTATAATCCATGAGAGGACGCCTCCCTATTCACCTCAGTCAAATGGGGTAGCCAAAAGAATGAACCGTACTCTAACTGATTTGGTTAACGCCATGTTAGACACATCGGGTCTCTCCAAGGCATGGTGGGGGGAGGCGATATTGATGGCATGTCATGTCCTAAACCGAGTTCCCACGAAGAACAAAGAGATAACTCAATTCGAGGAATGTGAGAAGAAAAGGTTAAAACTCTCTTATCTACGAACCTGGGTTGTTTGGCGAAAGTCAATGTTCCAATTCCAAAGAAGCGGAAGCTTGGACCAAAGACTGTGGATTGTGTTTTCTTGGGATATGCTTTTCATAGCATTGGCTATAGATTCTTGGTTGTAAAATCTAAGGTACCTGACATGCATGTCGGTACGATCATGGAGTCGAATGATGCGACTTTCTTTGAAGATATCTTTCCCATGAAGGATATGGCTACCTCATCTAATCAGGAGATGCCTAGTTCATCGAATCAGGAACCAGTTACAATTACCGAACCTGCCATTTCGATGGAACAGTTTGAAAGTCCTGTGGAGGAGAACAATGAAGTTCCTATGTAACATCCCAAATTTTCAATTTGGAATGTTATACATTAGATCATCAATGCATATCATATTTCTTTTGCATTCTGGTTGATCCTAGAAATTCTACGCAACTCAATGACCCACGGAGAGAGTTGGGGATTTCGATATTTTCATATTTGAGTTCTCTCAAATTTTGAGAATAGCATCATTTGATTTTATTTATTTTATCATCAATTATTTCTATTACAAAAATATGAGAGAGGGAATAAAATGACTTTCCCAAAATAAAGAAATATTGAGGATTTAATAATAAAATCAAATAATATTTTATTTCGAAGTTTTTCGGTGTTTTATTTGAATTTAGGAAAAAAGTGCGTTTTTCAAAATTGCATTTAGGTCCCAAATAAATGTTCACCTTGTGAGGCTTGATTTTAGAAGACCGTAAAAATTTATTTCGGAATTTTTGGAGTCCGTTTAGTATTTCTTTTTATTCTTTTCTTCCGAGCAGAATATATAAAAAAAAACCCGCGCTCGACTGGGCCAAGGGCCCAGCCGAGCCAGGCCGGCCCAGCCGCCGCCGGACTCGGGAGGAGTCCGAGCCCGTGCCGCCTCGCCGCCGCCCGACCCCCTCCCCAAGTCAGCCCCCCTCCCTCTCTTAAATAGCCGCCCCACCACTGCCCTCTCCTCACCCCGCCGCCCCGCACCGCAGCCCGCCCCCGCCGCCTGCGCTGCTGCCGCCGCCGCCGCGCGCCGCACGTCGCCTACCGCCGCCGCCGCCGCTGCTGCATCACCCCGCCGCCCCGCATAGCCACCGCCGCCGCCCGGAGCCTCGCCGGAGTTTCGCCAGAGCCTGAGTCGAGGTAGCCGCCCCGCCGCCGATTTTCTGAAAGAAACCGCTTCGTTTTTTTAGAAAACCCTAGTTTTCGTTTTTTTAATAGATCGTTTTTTCGGCTTATTTTTATTTAGCGAGCGTTCGCTCGTTCATTCGTTTTAATGAACGTGTTCATCGTTTAGCTTCAGATAACGAACGTTCATTCGTTAATCTGTTCTTCGTTTTTCTTTTTCTCGGATTAAATGCGCGATTTTTCTGATCGCGATTCCTGATCCGATTTTCGTTTTAGTTTAACTTTTCGCTCGTTTATCGGAATCAGGCGATTCAAGCGCCTAGGGATTCGTCTCGAAACCCTCTATCCATTTAACAAACTTAAACAAGGTTTTGCTACTGTAAAATTTTCCCTAGATCCAGATTGCTAGAACAAAGTTGTTTTCTTTCGTCGTTTGTCTTTCGTTGCTTCGTTCGATTTATTTCTTTTGCCAACCGGAGTTCTTAAGTTGAACCTTCTGGTTAGATCTCTTATTTGAGTTGTACCTGTGCATTAGATGAGTACTTATTGTATGCTCGTTTGTTTGTTTGCGATAGAGTATCCGGAGTGCGCCGCCTGTTACTTCGAATCGCTAGGTTTCCCGGATCATCCGCAAGGCAAGTAACACTTTGATCATACCTTCTCTACTACCCAGTTTTATTGCATTAGATCAATCCTCACACATTGCATGATTATGATCTAATTAAATTGTGGGATGGGAAGTAGATGAGGTAGTACCTATTACCAGTTTATTTTCAAACCTTTGGGAGTTACTTCTACGTTTGCTTATTATGCCATGCTATGCTAGTAGACGTGGATTGGGTGAGTGAAATCCATGACAGATGTGAGATTGTTAATTAATGGTTTATCTAAGGTGGCAACTTAAACACACATCTGGGTGGATTGAGGCACATGGGTATTCCAGGACTTGCCTGTTTTCTTTTGGACCGCCACCCAGGCTCAAAGGGATCATAAGACTATTCATACTAGAAACTTCCGTGTGCAGCCACAAGCTATTATGGGCTCTAGCATAGTTGACTAAGTTGTGCGAACTCTTACAGTGGTAGACTAGTAGATGTAGGGGATGTAGGTGGTACGGTCTACCCGATCGTAAGGTGCTAGCGCTTCTGAAAGACTATGTCTCGGTCATCCGTCTTCTCAAACACGATGTAGTGCGAGAAACCAAACGGAGGCGATCGAGTCTTGTGGGGAAAAGTGCGCAAACCTCTGCAGAGTGTAACAAACTAATCATGATTAGCCGTGTCCCCGGTTATGGATATCTTGAGTATCTAGTACCTGGATTTTCATGTGAATCTCAACATGTTACTCTAAATTAATTTTGTTGGGTTATGTTTAATGATGATGCTTAATTGGGATTGAGAATGCTGTCAACCATTCTCAATGTTTAACAACTACCATGATAGTTAAATAAATTTATTCCTTTGAAGTAGGGAAAAATTGGCTTTACGCAAAAACTGTAACCATAGAGCTTTCCACCAGCCAAAAATGCATATAGTATAGCTGTTTCATTCCATTACTCTCTATGTGTTACATTGCCAGCATATTCCATATGCTGACCCGTTTTCGGGCTGCAACGTTAATGTTGCAGACTTTTCCGATGACGATTAAGGAGTTTTAGGTCGTGGTTCTATACTCAGTGATGCCGTTGGAGTTGATGGACTCACTTATCTTGCAAGCCTTCCGCTGTTATCGGTATTAGATGGCCTTAAGCCATATTTATTGTAATAAGTTCTCTTTTGAGACACACGATGTCTTATGTGTGTGATTGCTACTCTGCTATAAATTCTCCGAGTATTGTGTGGTGTCAGCATTACTGATCCAGGGATGACACCAGACCACAGAGATCAGACTGTTTGAGGTCTGGTCGCTACATCCTACTAGGAGTAAGAGACAGAGGACTGCAAAGTCCTTTGGTGATGATTTTCTTGTGTATCTCATAGATGACACTCCCAGTTCTATTTCATAGGCCTATGCATTTGAAGATGCTGACTAGTGGAAGGAAGCGGTTCATAGCGAGATGGATTCCATCTTGGCGAATGAAACTTGGGAGATAACTGATCGTCCGTATGGGTGCAAACCTATAGGATGCAAATGGGTATTCAAGAAAAAGCTTAGGCCTGATGGTACTATTGAAAAGTACAAGGCTCGGCTCGTGGCTAAGGGTTATACCCAAAAGGAAGTTGAAGACTTCTTTGATACTTACTCACCTGTGGCTCGACTGACCACTATTCAAGTTCTACTTTCACTAGCTGCCTCGCAAGGTCTTCTCGTTCATCAAATGGATGTTAAGACTGCTTTCCTAAATGGAGAGTTGGACGAGGAAATTTATATGGAACAACCAGATGGGTTTGTACTAGATGGTCAGGAAGGAAAAGTGTGCAAGTTGCCGAAGTCTTTGTATGGACTCAAGCAAGCACCCAAACAGTGGCATGAGAAGTTTGAAAGAACTTTAACAGCTGCAGGCTTTGTTGTAAACGAAGCTGACAAATGTGTGTACTATCGCCATGGTGGGGGCAAGGGAGTTATCCTTTGCTTGTATGTTGATGACATACTGATTTTCGGAACAAATCTGAATGTTATTAAGGAGGTCAAGAATTTCCTATCTCGCTGTTTTGAGATGAAGGGTTTAGGAGTGGCTGATGTCATTCTGAACATCAAGTTGTTGAGAGACGATGATGGTGGGATTACATTGCTTCAGTCTCACCATGTGGAAAAGATCTTGAGTCGCTTTGGCTATAGTGATTGCAAGCCCTCTCCAACACCATATGATGCGAGTGTGTTACTTCGAAAGAATCGAAGAATTGCTAGAGATCAATTGAAATATTCTCAGACTATTGGCTCGTTTATGTATTTAGCCAGTGCTACAAGACCTGACATCTCTTTTGCTGTTAGCAAACTGAGTCGGTTTGTCTCAAAACTAGGAGATGTGCATTGGAAAGCTCTGGAGAGAGTTTTGCGTTATTTGAAAGGCACTGCGAATTATGGAATTCACTACACCGGGCACCCAGAGGTGCTTGAAGGGTATAGTGACTCAAACTGGGTCTCAGATGCTGATGAGAAAGGCCACGAGCGGATATGTATTCACTCATGGAGGTGGCGCTGTTTCTTGGAAGTCTTGCAAGCAGACCATCTTAACGAGGTCAAGAATAGAAGCAGAACTCACAGCACTAGATACAGCTACGGTCGAAGCAGATTGGCTTCGTCGGCTCTTGAATGACTTGCCGGTTGTTGAGAAACCTGTATCGGGTATCCTTATGAACTACGACAATCAAACTGTGATCACGAAAGTGAGTCGCTCAAAGGATAACATGAAGTCATCAAGACACGTTCAGAGAAGGTTAAAGTCTGTCAGGAAAATGAGAAACTCCGGAGTTATTGCACTGGATTATATCCAAACGTCTAAAAATCTGGCAGATCCTTTTACTAAGGGTCTATCACGTAATGTGATAGATAATGCATCGAGGGAGATGGATATGAGACCCACAATATTAGTTATTCACAGTGGTAACCTATTCTTTGTGATCGGAGATCCCGTGAATTAGATGTGGAAGACAAGTTGTTGGTCAACTGAGAGGAGAGTATCCTTACTATTCACAATACCACTCCATGAAGATGCAATACTCTCCTAATCTGCTTGGCAGGTTGATGTATATCTTAATGTGTTCTAAGTGGCTCATTTAAGCAGAGATGTTATCCTGCAGAACATCTTTTGAAGAACACACCTATATGAGTCTGATTGTCAAACGTCGCAATCCATGAGAGTAGGGTTCTTTCTAGTAAACTCATGAAAGGTCTCGGAGTATGATGCATAAGCTCCACCCGTGAGGAAGACCCACGGTAGCCACATATCGGTCAAGGCTTTATGTGAAGCTAGATTCGCAGAAAACTTGCAGTTCAAGGCCCAGTCCACTGTTCAAGTTTCTTACTAGTGTAGCATAGAGTTCTAGGTGGAAGTTCAACTTAACAGTCTCCACTGCAGTACCGGTATATAAAACAGTGTTTTGGAACCAAATGAAAATTTTGTGTGCCTCTGGGATCTGGTGGGGGATTGCTGGAATTTTGTCTATTTTGGGCCTAGCCCAATAGCAGTTTCAGAAATTCCTAATAAATCCTAGAGGCCCACGCAACCCATTCGTGCAAGGCAAAAGGTGGAACAAAAGTTTAGTCCCACATTGCTAGTTTAGAGGGAGTTGGACCTCTTTATAAGGGAGGTTCTTTCCCCACATGTATGAGCATGAGAACAAGAGGGACATCCACGCGTGCTTCTCCTCCGCCGCCCGCCTCGCCACGACGCGCCGCGGGTTGCGGGAATAAGCCAATGTCTAAATTTTTGCCACGCATGATGGGTATACGAAAGGACACGTGGGAGTTGAAACGTTTTCTGTAGTGGACACTGAATTCGAACGGCGCGCCTCTTCGGCCACTGCCTGTTCGCTTCGTCTCCCTTCGTTGCTTCACCTCCCGCCGCAGCCTCTTCGCGTCCTTCTCCTGTGCCTATATAAGAGAGGTTGCTTCTCTCCAGAGAGATACAACAAAAGCTCCTCTTCCTCTCACCACAAAGTTCCGACCACTGCACTGCTGCTACGTTCTTCCCCATCCCGTCTTGCGACGTGCACCGCAGGTCGGGACAGTAGGCCTTCGAAACCGCACCTTTTGAGTCCTGTATGGGAGAAGGGTGTTAAGATTTTTGGGGAGCGCTCAGCGCGACTACTGGCTGCTTCATCACGGACGATCCGGGCGCCGACGACTACTGCCCCGACGTCCACGACCTCCTCAACGACATGGCAGACAAGGACACCGACCCCAAATCCAGCGCTTCTGCTACTGCTATCCGGTACGTGTTCTTCCTCTTTCTGTTAGAGACCCTGCTTCAGCTCCTTGTTCTACTGTTTGCCCTAAATATGTTAGACTCTATTTCATATATGCAACTTGCTATACTATGTGCTCTAGATGTGTTTAGTTACAGTTCATATATGAAAATGTTCTTTAGCTTCTCTTTATCAAATCACATGACTTGTTTTATCACTGCTATACTAGTGGTGCTTTATCTAATATTTCTGATAATAACATCATTTGGTAAATTGCTCATATTTCCAACAGTGAATTCCTCCATGCGCTCGGAGGAGGACAGCGAGGACGACGTCCTCAGTAGCAAAGAGGCTGAAGAGGAGGAGGACGACCACGACCTGGACGACATGGAGGAGAAGGCGCCAGGCACCAAGCGCCGCGATGGCCGCGTCGACGACAGCAATGGCTTCCACAACTACGACGGTCACAAGGACAAGTGCCGTTGTGGCGAGAGCAGCGCGGCTGCTGCCGGGGAAGACGGGGAAGAGAACAGGAACAACAAGCCCACCCGCGGGATGCCGTGCACCATGCAGCAGCTGAAGCGCGAGCTGGCCGTGGCGGAGGCCGGCGGCTACCAGCAGCAGCTGCGGCAGTGGGTGCAGCGACGTGCGCTGGAGCTGGAGAAGCAGGAGCTGGCGTACGAGGTCCAGGAGTACGCGCTGGAGAGGCACCACCACAAGCAGAAGGAGTTCGACCTGGACCACCTCTCGGGCGCTCAGACCCCGCCGCCCGACGCTGCCATCTAGCAGCAGCCCGGCTCCAGCCCCTCCACCACCGGGCACCTGAACTAGCTAGGTAGGACACAGGCAGCCATGCAGGACACCATGCATACATACATTTCGCTTTTCCCTTAGGCCACCATGCATACTCCATTTTTCCTTTTCCTTCGCCAGCATGCATTACATTTCGCTTTCGATTCGTTGTAATCAGCAGTAGCAGCTGATCAATAACCTGTAAGATGCCTGCCTTGAATTGAGAAGTTTCAGAATTCAGATGTCTATGGTATCTTCTTGATTTGCCCCGAATAATCGTTGTACTACTTGTCAGCGTTGAGTGTACTCGAGTATCTACCTCGATTGTGGGAGTCCATGGGCATCTCCGAGGTGCCTGGCGCTCTACAACTGCCCCATGGTCGGGGCGGCGCGGATCCCGGAGCCACACGAGGGCACGCCGAGGTCCACTGCGCACGCGGTGTGCTTTGGCCTTTTGCAGTGGCTCTACCTAGGAATCGTCGATCGACGCCGTACCTTTCTCCTCCGCTTTCGCTGGTCAACTGAGTATCCTCTAACTGATTATCCTCTACTGTGATCTGGTCTTTAATTAGCTATATCAATACGGCGTCCGTTTCCCTCCACTACATAATTTTGGGGTGGGTTCGTCTCTCGAAGTTTCCTTTTCTGCTGTTTGAATGTCCAGGTATCAGGCCAGCACCGGAAAGCCCACAAAGTCACGTCGGATCCTACTCACACCCAAACTGTCATGCCCTCTTGCCTCGCCTCGCAATTGCCCATAACCATCGTGAACGTTTACGCTCGAACACATCACACGGTTCAATAAAACTTCCTAGGTGACCTCTGTCTCTAGCTCCCCATTCAACTCACGGTGGATCATAATAGAAGATTTTTTTTCCCAACCTTATGAGAGAGCCCTCCCGAAAACAATGTCTCTTTCGTCAAACTGAAACTAGCATGTTTAGCAACACTGAAAATGATCTTGCCGTAATTGAACGTCCTCTTTTGGACAGAAGATTTACATGGTCGAACAAACATGATCAACAACAATAGAGAGAATTTAGCCGTGGCTTCATAAACCTAGCATCAGATCAAGTTTTCCAAACAGTTTCCTCGATGGCTCGATAGCTCGTTTTGTCTCTGACCATGTA
>NC_041384.1:83149263-83194692 GCF_002162155.2 Triticum dicoccoides
CTAAGCCCCCTCACTGGTTGTCCCACTTAAATGAAGTCGATCTTCCGTACAACACTGGCGTAAGAATAGTGGTGTTTCAACTCCAACCCTAAACTATCACCTAAAAAGTCATTACAGGGGTTGTCGAGTGTATAGTCTAATAAATATCCATTATTGGGTGCAACGCTACAAATATAAGTTGCACTGTTATAGACGAAAACACTCGCTATATCCACACCCCTGCATCAATGCGTAAGAGTCATCCATAACCATCACGAATGTTTACGCTCCAATAGATCATGTGCCAAAGCAAAACTTCCTAGATGAGCTCTCTCCCCTACCTCTCTACATTCAAACTCGCACTGCATCATAATGGGCAATTTCAACATTATAAGATAGCCCTTTGATAAAAACAATGTGTCCTTCCGTCAAACCGAAACGGACATGTTTTACAACACCCTAAATAATCTCTTGCCATAATTGAACTTCCTCTTATGGTAGAAGGTTTACATGGCCAAGCAAACATGACCAACCAATAGTACAGAGAATTGATCAAGGCTTCATAAACCTAATGTGGGTAATTTCTCCAGTCGGTTTCCACGCTGACTCATTTTGTCTCTGACCATGTAGCACTACTAATGTCGGTCGACACACTTGTCCCCCATCCCGCACTTTTTTGATTTGGTAACGGTTGGTCTTCCCTCCCATCCTATGGTTGGCTATACTGCAAACCCAAGTCTCGGCCCAGATAGGTCCAAACGAAGCCCTCTCGCTAGTTACCGCGCTTAAATGAACTCGATCTGCCCTACAACGTAATGTAAGAAGAGTGTCGCTTCAACTCCAACCCTAAACTATCGCTTAAGAAAGTCATTATCAAGTTCTTGAGTGCACAGTCCAGTAAATGCCCATTATTGGTTGCAACCCGACAAAATAAAAGTTGCACCTCATGGAGACGAAACACTTACTATTTCCACACCCATGCCTCTATCTGCCTAAGCCATAACAAAATCACTACTCGTATTCATAAATGGTCAAGAATTTGGTGGGCATGTCTCCAAGATTAAAATTCTAACGAATTTCAACTCCTCCTTGCTAGGATCTACCTTCAAACAAACTTGGAACTTCTACCATGTTGACCTATACCATTCCCAGACCCCCACCCCTAGTCGGTGGCATCATAACAACCTTGGCACCTTCTTAATTTTGCATCCTAAGAGAAAGTCATGGCTTAGACCTATATTGTCACAAACTCTCGCCTCCCCTCATAGTCACCCATAACCATCACGAATATTTATGCTCCAACAAATCACGTGCTGAAGCAAAACTTTGTAGATGAGCTCTCTCCTCTAACTTTCCACATCCAAACTCGCACTGGATCATAATGGGGTATTTCAACATTATGAGATGCCCTTTGATAATAAGAATGCATCCTTTCGTCAAACAACAATCGATAACAACACCATAAATAATCTCTTGCCATAATTGAACTTCCTCTTTAGACAGAAGGTTTACATGGCCGAGCAAAAATGACAAACCAACACTAGAGAGAAATGATTATGGCTACATAAACCTAGAGTAGGATTTAGTTTTCCTGACGGTTTCCTCGCTAACTCGTTTTGTCTCTAACCATGTAGCACTTCTAATGTCGGTTGACACACTTTTCCCTTCTCCCTCGCTTTTTGATCTGGTAACGGTTGGTCTTCCCACCCATCCTATGGCTGGCTATCCTGGAAACCTAAGTCTCGGCCCAGATAGTTGCAAACTAAGCCCTCACGCTCATTGTTGCACTTAAACAAACTTGATCCGTCATACAATGTTGGCGTAAGAAGTGTTGCGCTTCAACTCCAGCCCTAAACTATCACTTAGAAAAGTCATTATTAGGTTTCTTGAGCGGACGAACCGGTAAATGTCCTTTATTGGGTGCAACATGACAAAGTATAAGTTGCCCTTGATGGAAATAAAAAAAATTCTCTATATCGACACCCCATCATCAATCTGTCTCTGACATAACAAAACCACCACTCATATTGATGGTCAAGAATTTGTCTCATATGTCTCTCATATTAACATTCTAACGGATTTATACTCATCCTTTCTTGGATCTACCTTCAAACAAACATGGAACTTCTCCTATCTAGACCTATACCATTCCCCACCTCCCCCCCTACAACTGGTGGCATCCTAACAGCCTTGGCACCTTCTCAATTCCACCTCCTAAGAGAAGTCACGACTTACCCCTAAACTCCAACAACCTTTCGCCTTGCAGACACCCATAACCACCACAAACGTTTACACTCCAACAAATCATGTATCGAAGCAAAACTTAATAGAAGAGCTATCTCTTCTACCTCTCTATGTCCACACTCACACTGTAACATAGTGGGGGATTTCAACATTATAAGATAGCCCTTTGATAAAAATAATGTGTCATTCTGTCAAACCAAACCGACATGTTTAACAACACCATAAATAATCTCTTGACATAAATGAATTCCTCTATTGGACAGAATATTTACGTGGCCGAGCAAACAGGACCAACTAATACTAGAGAAAATTGGTGGTGACTTCATAAACATAGAGTGGGATCAAGTTTTCCCAACGGTTTCCTTGGGAAATTAGTTTGTCTCTGACCATGTAGCACTTGTAATGTCGGTCGACACACTTGTTCCCAGTCCTGCGCTTTTTTTGATTTGGTAATGGTTGGTCTTCCTTCCCATCCTATGTCCAGCTATCCTGCAAACCTAAGTCTCAGCCCATATAGGTCCAAACTAGGCCCTCTCGCTGGTTGTCATTCTTAAACAAAATTGATCCGCCCTACAAAGTTGGCGTAATAAGAGTGATGCTTCAATTCCAACCCTAAACTATCACTTAGGAAAGTCATTATCAGGGTTGTCGAGCACACGGTCCGGTAAATGCCCATTATTTGGGTGCAACGCAAAGAAATAAAAGTTGCACTTGATGGACATGAAAACAAAGGTTAGCAACTTTGTCCTTTCATCTCTCATTGCTAGATTAGCTCATGCAATGCTTTATAGTGATTGATTTCTGAGTTTAGTAATTTGGGAGGGATTATATATATGTGCTACTATTTGATATATATGCAATTTGAGGTAAAAGATAACACTTAGTTTGCACATGTAGGTGTAGTTTACTTAGTGCCTTCTAAATCTCCGTCGTAACCACCGTCGATCGCCCGCAACGTCCCGTCGCCGCACCACCTTGTGGTGAGCCTCTTGTTCATGAAGTTTTATATAAAAAATTGATGTTTGTGTGATTTGGATATATAGTTACTCGTATAATTATCTTACCCATACGTTGTTTGTTATACATAGTGCCATGGTTTTGATATCCGTCCCCGTCGGCCCTTGTCCGGGTTATGATTCGAATGTGGTATATTCTCTTTTAAAACTATTCATTGCATTTCGTGTTTATGACAAATTATGCTCATCAAGTTGACATAGATATTTGTATGTAGGAGGTAGTTGAACCGGAAATTCCAACCGACCCTATTGTCGAGAGGTTA
This sequence comes from Triticum dicoccoides, assembly GCF_002162155.2. NCBI lineage: Eukaryota > Viridiplantae > Streptophyta > Magnoliopsida > Poales > Poaceae > Triticum > Triticum dicoccoides. The sequence continues at coordinate 83,152,766 of NC_041384.1, forward strand.
AATTTAGTTGAAAGAAAAAACAAGGATTTGAAGGAAAAATTGAAAAGAATTGAGGGGGAGAAGATGGAATTGGAGTTGCATGTTGCCGATGTCGTCGATGATCACAAGATTAAGATGGAGAAAATGCGCTTGAAGATTAGAAAGATTAGAAAATATGCCATTCATAGTGAGGCTTGGTATCATTATGCTGTTGGATCAATTGTTACCTTAGTTGCGATCTTGATTGCATTTGTTGTTGCATTTAAATTCTTTAGCTAGAGAGTTATTTGTTTGCTGCATTTAAGTGTTGTATGATCTTTATGTATGAACTTTATGTATTGTATTAATTTGGTGTTTTCGGTGATGTGTATTGAAGATGAGCCAGCAATGGATGTACGATGACGGATGCTCTCCCGAGTTCATTAATGGCGTGCGTACTTTTCTGCTTGCGGCTGAGGCAAACAAGCGGGCGGATGGTTTTATGCCTTGTCCATGTGCTAGCTGTAAGAATGGTCACAATTACTCTATGTCAAGAACCATTCACGTCCACCTATTTGAGTCTGATTTCATGCCCCACTATAATGTTTGGACCAAGCATGGAGAAAGAGGGGTTATGATGGAAGACAATGAAGAAGAAGAGGACGACGACAGCTATCCTGGCCATGGGTTTCCTGAATACGACGATACAACAATGAGGGAAGAAGCTGAGCCGGTAATGCGGGATGAAGCTGAGCCGGCAATGCGGGAAGAAGCTGAAGAAGAGGCATCAGATGAGCCCGTTGATGATCTAGGTCGGGCCATTGCCGATGCAAAGAGAAATTGTGCAAGTGATTTGCAGAAGAAGTTGCAGGGCATGTTAGAGGATCACAAAAAATTGTTGTACCTGAATTGCGTAGGTGACAAGAAAGTTGGGCACCACACTGGAATTGCTACAATGGAAGGCAGAGAATGGTGTATCTGACAAGGGATTTGGAAAGTTGCTGGTAATGATAAATAATATGCTTCCAAAGAACAACGAATTTCTCGAGAGTACGTACGAAGCAAAGAAGGTTGTCTGCCCTCTAGGGTTAGAGGTGCAGAAGATACATGCATGCCCTAATGATTGCATCCTCTACCGCGGTGAGTACGAGGATTTGAACGCTTGCTCGGTATGCGGTGCATTGCGCTATAAGATCAGCAGTGATGACCCTGGTGATGTCGAGGGCGAGCGCCCCAGGAAGAAGATTCCTGCCAAGGTGATGTGGTATTCTCCTATAATACCATAGTTGAAACGTTTGTTCCAAAACAAAGAGCATGCCAAGGCGATGCGATGGCACAGAGAAGACGGTAAGAAAGACGGAAAGTTGAGACTACCCGCTGACGGGTCGTAGTGGAGAAAAATCGAAAGAAAGTACGGGAAGGAGTTTGTAGATGACGCAAGGAACGTATGGTTTGGTCATAGCGCAGATGGCATTAATCCTTTTGGGGAGCAGAGCAGCAACCATAGCACCTGGCCTGTGACTCTATGTTTGTATAACCTTCCTCCTTGGTTGTGCATGAAGCGGAAGTTCATTATGATGCCAGTGCTCATCCAAGGCCCTAAGCAACCCGACAACGACATTGATGTGTACCTAAGGCCATTAGTTGAAGAACTCTTACAACTATGGAATGGAACAGGTGTACGTGCGTGGGATGAGCACATGGGGGAAGAATTTGACCTAAAGGCGTTGCTGTTCGTGACCATCAATGATTGGCCTGCTCTCAGTAACCTTTCAGGACAGGCAAACAAGGGATACCGCGCATGCATGCACTATTTGGACGATACCGACAGTATATATTTGGCTAATTGTAAGAAGAATGTGTACCTGGGACATCATCGATTTCTTCCGAGCAGGCATCCCGTAAGAAAGAAAGGCAAGCATTTCAAAGGTGAGGCGGATCACCGGACGAAGCCTCGCCACCGTACTGGTGCTGATGTACATGATATGGTCAAGGATTTGAAGGTGGTATTTGGAAAGGGTCCTGGTGGACAACCTGTTCCGAATGACGCTGACGGACGCGCACCCATGTGGAAGAAGAAATCTATATTTTGGGACCTACCCTATTGGAAAGACCTAGAGGTCCGCTCCGCAATCGACGTGATGCACGTGACGAAGAATCTTTGTGTGACCCTGCTTGGCTTCTTGGGCGTGTATGGGAAGACAAAAGATACACCTGAGGCACGGGAGGACCAACAACGTATGCACGGAAAAGACGGCATACATCAGGGTCATGCAAGCTACGCTCTTACCAAAGAAGAGAAGGAAATCTTCTTTGAATGCCTGCTTAGTATTAAGGTACCGTCTGGCTTCTCGTCGAATATAAAGGGAATAATAAACATGGCAGAGAAAAAGTTCCAGAACCTAAAGTCTCATGACTGCGACGTGATTATGACGCAACTACTTCCGGTTGCATTGAGGGGGCTTCTACCAGAAAACGTTCGATTACACATTGTGAAGCTATGTGCATTCCTCAATGCAATCTCTCAGAAGGTAATCGATCCAGAAATCATAACAAGGTTAGAGAATGATTTGGTGCAATGTCTTGTCAGTTTTGAGTTGGTGCTCCCACCATCCTTCTTCAACATCATGACGCACGTCCTAGTTCACCTATGCGAAGAGATTAACATTTTGGGTCCTGTATTTCTACAAAATATGTTCCCCTTTGAGAGGTTCATGGGAGTCTTAAAGAAATATGTTCATAACCGTGCTAGGCTAGAAGGAAGCATCTCCAAGGGCCATGAAAATGAGGAGGTCATTGAGTTTTGTATTGACTTTATTCCTGACCTTAAGCCGATTGGTGTTCCTGAATTGTGGCATAAGGGCAGACTGGATAGAAAAGGCACGCTAGGAGGGGAACAAATAATATGTATGGACAGACATTCTCTCACTGAAGCACACTACACAGTTCTACAGAATTCCGCCTTGGTGGCTCCGTATATGGATGAACACAAGAATTTGCTACGCTCCAAACACCCGGAGTAGTCTGATCACTAGGTTACACGTGAACAAACCAGGAGTTTCGCCAGCTGGTTGCAGACACGTACCATGCATGATGCCTCTATTGAAGATGACCTATACTTGCTGTCCCAGTTACCATCTTCGAATATAATGACTTTCAAAGGGTACGAGATAAATGGTAATACATTTTACACGATCGCCCAAGATAAGAAGAGCACCAACCAAAACAGTGGTGTCCGCTTTGATGCAGAAACCAAGACGGGAAAGGAAACATATTATGGTTATATACATGACATATGGGAACTTGACTATCGACGTGGTTTGAAGGTCCCTTTGTTTCGATGCAAATGGGTCAATATGACACGAGGCGGGGTAATGGAAGACCCGTAGTATGGAATGACAACAGTGGATCTCAACAATCTTGCATATGCAAACGAACCATTTGTCCTAGCCAATGATGTGGCACAGGTTTTCTATGTGAAGGACATGTCTACCAAGCCGAGAAAAAGAAAAGATAAGGAAGCGAATGCATCGTACGATGAGCCAAAGCGGCACATAGTTCTTTCTGGGAAGAGAAACATCGTGGGAGTGGATGACAAGATAGACATGTCAGGAGATTATGAAAAGTTTGATGAAATTGCTCCATTCATAGTGAATATTGACCCGAGCATCCGGTTAAATGATGAAGATTTTCCATGGCTACGACGCAAAGGGACACACGCGAAGAAAAAGTTTCACACCCAAAGATCTGGGATGTGATCGGCTTCACTATCATCACTTTCTTCTGTGTTTCACACCCAGGAGGGAATCTCTGTAATAGTGAGGGTAGCTAGTTATGTGTTTTGGCATTTGAAACGCGAAGAAATTTTATGTGCAAGCAAATTCTTTCATGCATTTACTGATTTTTTCAGCTAAACGACCCTGAAATTGAAAAGCATTTCAAATGAACTCAGAAAAGGTTGAAAGTTGGCATGGTATCATAATTTCACCCGCATAGCATGTGCAAAGAAGTAGAGAGGGTTACCGCAAAAACTGGATGCACTTCATGTACAAAATGGACAATCTCTTTCGAAGTATCAGGGTTTCGGACGAAAACTCATCCGATACAAAGGCATTTGATTTTTAAAATAACCTAAGCATTACCAAATTGAATATAATGATAAAACACTAATATTAAACATAAGAAAAAAGAATCACTGAAAAATCTATTTTCAAAGTTAAGTTATTCACAAACTAGTGATTCACACAAATTTCAAATAATTCAAAATTTAAACTATTCAAATTTGTAAACTACCGGTTCTAATAGAAAGTTTGTAATTTTTTGTACCTAAAGCAAAAATATTCACAAAGAAACTCTAAATACAACCAAAAACAACTCAAAAATAAATAAACAAAAATAAATAAAGCAAAAAAATAAGAAGAAAAAAGCCCACCTACTGCGCCACAGAGCCTGCATACGACTAGAAACCCAACCTGTTGTTGGGCCAGGATGCAGGCCCGCAAAGGCCCAGTAGGCCCACAGGGCAGGACAACGTTGGCACCTTCTCAATTCTCCATCCTAAGAGATAGTCACGGCTTACACCTAAACTATCACAACCTCTCGCTTTGCCTCGCAGTCATCCATAAATATCATGAATGTTTACGCTCCAATATATCACGTGCCAAAGCAAAACTTCCTAGATGAGCTCCCTCCTCTGCCTCTTCACATCCAAACTCGCACTAGATCATAATCGGGGATTTGAAGATTATGAGATGGCCCTTTTATAATAATAATGCATCCTTCTGTCAAACCAAAACCAACATGTTCAAAAACACCATTAATAATCTCTTGCCATAATTGAAGTTTCTCTTTGATAGAGAATTTACATGGACGAGCAAACATGACCTACTAACTCTAGAGACAGTTGGGCATGGCTTCATAAACCTAAAGTGGGATCAAGTTTTCCCGACGGTTTCCTCGCTAACAAATTATGTCTCTGACCATGTAGCACCTCTAATGTCGGTCAACACACTTGTCCCATGTCCCGCAATTTTTTGTTTGGTAATGGTTGGTCTTCGCGCCTATCCTACAGTTGGCTATCCTGCAAACCTAAGTCTCGGTCTAGATAGGTCCAAGCTAGGCCCTCACGCTGGTTGTCGCTCTTAAACAAACTTGATCCGCCCTACAACATGGAGTAAGAAGAGTGACGCTTCAACTCCGACCCTAAATTACTGCATAGGAAAGTCATTGTCAGGATTCTCGAGCGCATAGTCCAATAAATGCCCATTATTGGGTGCAATGGGAGACAAATTAAAGTTGCACTTGATGGAGACGAAAATACTTTCTGAAAGGCCATTCGGTGCCCGCATGTTTGGTTTTGATAATTGATGACTATCTCTATGGACTAATGGTTGCCTTGAGTTATATTTGAAGGTTTTGTCCATAGGCTTTTCTTGGAGTACATGTGTTGGTTTCAAGGAGAGTTTGTGTCGACCAAGGTGCTATCCAAAGAGTGAAAGGTTGGTCTTGTGAGAGGTTGATCAAGACTAAGTCAAAGAGTGAATCAAGTTGATCAACACACAAAGCGTAGAAGATGTACCGAGAGGGATCAAGTGATCCCATGGTATGGTAAGCATTGTCAATTATGCTTTGTGTACTAACCCGTGGTCTTCGTGAGAGTTCTTTGTGGGGTTAGGTTGTAGTGTGCAAGTTCAAGTGATGCATCACGAAGATATCAAGTGTTTGAAGCTTGCCGTCCATTGTGGTGACAATGGACTTGTGAATATGTGCCGAAGATTGGCTCACCCATAGTGGACTATGGGGGAGCAATCATCTAGTCTTCATCGAGCCAACGCAATCAAGAAAGGTGGTCCAACTTGAGGGAGTCAAGATCGTCATCATATAGCTCAAGTGCACTTTGTGCAAGGCAAATGGTTTCCCTTGATAGGTGTTCTATTTTACCGGTCTCATGGTGGTAGTTGGGAGACTGGGTTATAGGATCGATTGTCGTACTATCAAGTGGGGCTCTCGATGAATACCTTGATCGTATCATCCATAGAGAGCTCAAACCATTGCATCCTTGCATCATCTTTCTTGATTCTTGTTTGGTTCTCTTTGTTAGATTTCTAGCTTATGGTCATCTTCTTGACAAGCTCGAGTTCATCGAAAACGGAGTTCACATGCTTCTTCTATTGCGTTTTCGGTGTTGCAGGTGTTACCGGTCTTATTCGAGGAAGGGTTCTCACCATTTTATTATGGGCCTTTTATAATTTGCTTTTTGTTATTGTTTCTATCAAGATTGTGTTAGCCCTTGTCGCTAGCTTTCCAACAAACTTGGTTTCGTTGAATTCGGAGTCCGTTTGCAGAAGTTGTGTCAGTTTTGGTGTCCTTAAAAAGGCTGTAGCGGTACTACCGCTTGGAGCGGTACTACCGCGGCTACTTCCGTGGCTACTTCCGCTCCGGACCAAAAACTCGACATAAGTCCAGCGGTGTTAGGCACGGATGTAATTTTTTAGTACCGCTTGCAAGCAGTAGTACCGCTACCTCTAGCGGTAGTACGGTGAGGACGGGCGGTAGTACCGCTTTGTGTGGGCTGTGAGCATAACGGTTGGATTTTTCCCCACCTTTAAAAGGGGGTCTTCTTCCCCAATGAACCTTATCTTTTGAGCTCGTGTTCTTCCCCCATTGTTGACCTTCTTCGTGCTTGCTAACTCTCAATCCGTCCATGGATTCTTGCTAGTTTTTGAGGGAAAAGAGAGAGGAGATCTATATCCACTTTTCCACCAATCACTCTCCTCTATGTGAGGGAAACCTCTTGGATCTAGATCTTGGAGTTCTTGGTGTTCTCCTTCTTGTTCTTCCTCTCATTTTCCTCCCTAGCATTAATTGCTTCGGTGGGATTTGAGAGAGAAGGACTTGGGCACTCCGTGTGATCTTGCCATTGAATTTGGTGCATCGGTTTGAGTTCTCCACGTGATACGTGGAAGTTACAAGTTGAGAAGATTATTACTCTTGGGTGGTTGGTACCCTTGAGCTTGTTCCTCTTGGGTGCTTGGGCGCCCTAGTCTGTTGGTGGTGTTTGGAGCTCAATCATTGTGGTGTAAAGCTCCGGGCAAGCGTCGGGGTCTCCAATTAGGTTGTGGATATCGCCCCGAGCAATTTGACGGGTTCCGGTGATCGCCCCCAAGGGTTGCCAAAGTGTACGGGTGCGGTGACCGCCCTCAAGGGTTCCTTCGTGGAATCACGGCATGTTGCATTGTGCGAGGGCGTGAGGAGATTACAGTGGCCCTAGTGGCTTCTTGGGGAGCATTGTGCCTCCACACCGCTCCAAAGGGAGATTAGCATCCGCAAGGGTGTGAAATTCGGGATACATCGTTGTCTCCGCGTGCCTCGGTTATCTCTTACCCGAGCTCTTTACTTATGCACTTTACTTTGTGATAGCCATATTGTTTCTTGTCAGATATCTTGCTATCACCTAGTAGTTTATCTTGCTTAGCATAAGTTGTTGGTGCACATAGGTGAGCCTAGTTGTTGTAGGTTTTGTGCTTGACAAATTAACCGCTAGATTTATTCCGCATTTGTTCAAGCCTAAACCGTAATTATTTTAAAGCGCCTATTCACCCCCCTCTAGGCGACATCCACGATCTTTCAACTAGCAAATATGCCCGTGCGTTGCAACGGGAGGAAAAATTCAATCTTAGTAAAAGAATGGTTTAAGAGCCCACACAGATACACGCCCACCATTTTAACACGGCGGAGAAGCAGTAATAGCATAAACCATGAATATGAAATATTGCTAAAGCTTAATTTCTGAAATCAAGTTTAATAGTGCTAACAATAGTTAGAGGCGTGCATTGTTTTCCACTATAGAGATATATTGCTATAGAGTATCTACTTCCGGTGTGGATTTTCTAACTTGTAGTTGTATTTTCTAAATGGTCTTCCTTGGTCTTTGTACCTGAAATATGACTATGTTTCTGGAAAAAAGAAAACAAAAACTCAAATATGCAGTTATTTTTTTCATGTAGAGCATACATGTTTTGATTGTTTGAACCTATTCTTTAAAGATGTTTTGATTGTTTGCACCTAATTTTAAATTTAGGAAAGAGCAAATACACTCAAATCATTGCTCCAAATAGCAATTTTGTGAGTGTCCGTGAGTTTTATACAATTTTATGTGGGTGTTCGGCTCGGCTCCCATCCCTGTCGACATATGTTCATGTTCTTACAAACGCTTGTAGCCGGTGGCAACTGCTGACGCAGATGGTGGTATGTGTGCATGGCATGGTGGTCTTGGCTCCCACTCACTGCCGACCATGCTTCTCGACATATTGGTCCGAGAGTATTCCTATTCCTATCATCTTGAAGCTAGCGTTTATCAGGTGTCGTGGAGGAATAACCTGAGAAGTATGGCATGCTTCCTCATCGCATCACTCACCGACGAGTCCATACAGGATTATTCATCTTTGTTTTTTTGGCAGCAACATACACGGTGAGTTCTTCTAATTGAAATCAACCGATGTGCTTGTGGGAACCATGGGAGTATTTTTTCCCTGATGGAAATAAATTCGTGAGTTTTTCCTTTTGCACACGACTTGCCCATCTACTACTCCCTTCGTCCCAAAATTCTTGTCTTAGATTTGTTTATAAATACGAATGTATCTACTTACATTTTAGTGTTACATACATCTGTATCTAGACAAATCTAATACAAGAATTGTGGATGGAGGGAGTATTTCTTTGTGTATTCATCATTTTACCAAACTTGCCCATCTTCTATCGAGTGATCCGCGTTCGGCTAGCTCTAAGGCATAGTGATCTGTGTACATTTGTTTTAAATTAAATTTAAATTCCTCCATCATGACCAAATCCTATATGTTCCTGGATTAAGCACATTTAAATTGATCCAGGGCAAATATCCTCACTTCAAAACTCGAGGGGAATTTTCCTCACTTCTTTTAGTTCTCTGTTTATTCTAAATTAGAAAGAAATAAAAACAACAAAGAGAGAGAGAGGCCCACTTGCCTAGCCGGCCTAGCAAAGGCTCATCTCCTGTTTCTCTTACCCTACAGCAGAAGTTGTTAAAAAAAACTAGAGGAGACCGATCCCAAAATTCCTCTCCTCTCTCTCTCTCTTGATCCTTTCCCTCGTGCGCCGCCTCATAGGCACGCTAGCGCCATGCCCCAATCTCCTCGCTTCACCTGCCTCTGGCAAGGCGTTGCCGCCGGCGAGCTCCTACTCCGCGCCTCATCCCCTTCCTTTTCTTCCCTCCCCTGACCTTGACGGACATCGTCTAAGTTCCCTCTGTTCTTTTTCTTCGTCAATTCCTCTGATTCTTGAGGTAGCATCTCCCGCTCGATTTATTCCATCTTTGACCAACTCCTTTGATGCTACTTGTTGTCGTCAACTCACAAACACATTTAAATTTGTGGAACTGTCTATAAGTAAACGATGTGGGATTATCTATTAACCATATATAGTGCACGTACGGACGTGTATAGGTAAACGCGCTGTTGAAGATATATAGTACCACCTCGGATAATAAGAAAAATATGAAATCAAGAAAAAACAGACATGAAGAAGTGTATTATCACATGGGAAGAAAGCGCATTGTGACGGTGAACCCAACAAAGTCAATCCGTGCTTTATTATTAGGGAAAGATTGGTATCAGAGCCTCGTTTCTCTTTGTTAGGCTTAACCGCCTAGAGAGTAAAGATGTCGACTAGGGTATTAGGATTCTCTGACACTCTTAGTTTCGATGGCACAAATTTTGATGTTTGGGTAATTAACATGCTTAATCTCTTTAGGGTCATGGACCCAAATTTAGAGCGAATTGTAGATATGGGTTTTTATCCTCCAAAGGATCCCCAAAGATTATCTTTAGAGGATGTGAAAAACTCTTATCTCAATGCTCAAGCTTCTAATATGCTTTTCGATCCTTTGAGCAATGTAGTTATATTTCAACTCATGCCGTTCCGGGATGCTTAGGAGTTGTGGACAAAGCTTCAAGACAAATATGGTATGTCCAAGATTTGTGGGGATGGTTTTTCTCCCTCCACCTCCGGCCGTGTTGCCTTCTCCACTTATTATACTTCACCTACATGTGGATTGCCAAAAGGTAATGTTATGGTGAGTAGTGTTGGTCATTGCAATGATGATAGTGTGCTTATTGTTGATGACTCTTCATCACTATCTTGTTGCAATGCTCCATCTTTGGACTTTAACACTCTGTGCACCTCAAATGTTTCACATGCTTGTGTTGATAGTCCTTGCATATCATGTAGAAATTGCTTCACTAAATCTCATGATGATATGCTTGCTATATCTTGTTGCCATGATAAAAATGCATGTATTTCCTCGAGTTGTTGTGCTAACAATGTAGAGGAAACCCAACACTCCATGGAACAAGATGTGGTCTTGAATGGCACTTCAAGGGAACCTACATCATCATCTATTGCTTTTTGTCTTATGGCCAAGGCTTCAAAGGTGTCTCCCACTTTGAATCCCAATATATCTTGTGATGATATTGATGATGGCAAGAGTGATGATGATATCGATTATGATGATGTTGCCTCCTTAAAAATTAAGGGGGAAATGATTTTTAAAGCTCTTCTTAAGAATAAAATTGCTCGTTCCAACTTCATGGAAATCATGTCTATTGCTATTGAGGGCAAGAAATATATTGATGAGTTGGAATGTCGTCTTGAGGAGCATGAGGTCACCATTGATAAAATGGAAGGTCATGAGCGTGATTACGATAATGAGATTGCGCACCTCTCTCAAGCTCTTGAAATTGAACAAACCACCAAGGAATATCTTGAGGAGACTTTTGCTCTAGAATTATCTAGAGTGAAGGAATCTCATGATAGAGCTATTGAGGTGTCCAATGTTTTTGAAACTAAAAATGCTAAACTTGAAGTTTCTCATGCTAGACTCCTTGAGGATTTTGAGCACCTCGAAAATGGCTCAAGGGTCATCAAGGGTGAGCTCATTAAACTCATCGAGTCTCATGCACAACTTAAAGCATCTTATTCAAAAGAGCTTGTAAACTTGCCTTCTCCTCTTGCTATTATTGATGATGCTTGTGCTACTAACTCTATTACTTGTGAAGCATCCAATTTGAAGGAGAATGTTGAGCTTTGGGCTCAACTTGGGTTGCTATCTAGCAATTATGAGAAATTGGAAGAAAGCCATGAAAACCTCTCAAGCTCTCATGATGATCTTCTAGTATCCCATAATGTGCTAAAGATAGATCATGAGGCCATGATTGCTAAGGTAACATATAGTGAGCCTCATGTGGATACTAGCACTACCTCTAGTCAAAATGCTATATTGCCATGTGCTAGTCCTTGTAATTCATCTACTCATAATGTTGGTACATCTTGTGATGAATCGCTTTCCTTGCCTTGTTGCTCTAACGATGAAGCTTATACTTCCTCTAGTACTTGTGTTGAGACTAACCATGTAGAGGAAATCAAAGAGCTCAAGGCCCAAGTCAGTTCTTTGAAGACAGATTTGGAAGTGTCATGAAGGGAAATTTACACACAACAACATTTTGAGCGTGCAAAAATCCCCCAATGTAAAAGGTGGACTTGGATTCAACTCCAATAAAAAGAGGAAGTCCAAGATCAACAAGAAGAAGGGATAAAAACAAGTCAAGAATTCGTCGAAGATCATTTGCTTCAAGTGAAAAATTGAAGGGCATCATGTTAGATCTTGTCCATTGAAGAAGAAGCCCATTAGTGATAAGCAACAAGGGAAGCGGCCACAAGTTCACTCTCATGCTCAACCTCATTGACGGTGTCCTGGACTAGGGGTTACTCATAACATCGTCTCCCGATCAGTTGGATTGGGCCGAGGACCCCATGGCCGCATACTCATGGGCCAGTTCGGACAGCTGCCGCATACAAGGAAGATTCCAGAAGACTTGGCGATCAAGACAAGGACTCCACCCCACCGGCGTATTCGGCTAGGACTCTTGTTATCCTAGGCCTCTGGTACATTATATAAACCGAGGCGAGGCTAGTCAATACAACATACAGACAATCATACCATAGGCTAGCTTCTAGGGTTTAGCCTCTTCGATCTCGTGGTAGATCAACTCTTGTAATACCCATATCATCAAGAATAAATCGAGCAGGACGTAGGGTTTTACCTCCATCAAGAGGGCCCGAACCTGGGTAAAACTTCGTGTCCCCTGCCTCCTATTACCATCCGCCTTAGACGCACAGTTCGGGACCCCCTACCCGAGATCCGCTGGTTTTGACACCAACATTGGTGCTTTCACTGAGAGTTCCGCTGTGTGATCGACAAAAGGATCGATGGCTCGCCTGCAGATCAACTGCGATTTCGGTGTCTTCGTCACCAGTTCGACTAGTCACCTTGGTTCGACCAAGAATTGTGCCCCGTGTTCGGATCACCATGTTCGGACGAGGGCCTTCATCAAACATCAACTCCGATCTCTATCAAGATCATGGAGGAATCATCTATGGAGCTCGGGGGCTCAATGTCAACATTGCCCTCAAGCGACCGTGCTGTTTTTTTTGGACAGCGAACTCGTATCTGCCGCCACCACCTCCTCGAGTATCGCTTTGACGATCCCTTTGGTGTAATTGTGCGGAATTGAGTCTATAACAACCCTGGAAAATTTCGTCGAGTTCCGATGGAGGAATCTCTGGCAATCCACGATATACCGGAGCCCTGTCAAATCTGGATGGGAATTTGGATGAGTTTAGGGCGTGGTGTTCAGCTTCTAGCTCGGACGTCCTTTGGAAGATCCAACCGTTGATCGGCTGCGGAATTCCTATATCTACCACCTCTCAAAATTTCAGCTCGATCCGACCGTCCAAACTCCGGGAACCTTCCGATTAGTGCATCACTTTTTGGATCTGTTTTCTGCGCGAAAACAAATCCGACCCGAGTTCATCTTTTTTATGAACGGGATTTCGGACATCCCTTTTGAAGGAAGTTTTGTATGAGGTATTGTGTTTTGTTCCCGAACACATCCCACTAACTTTAAGATCTTTTGAACATGATCTTCAACATCATGTTGGTGTCAAACCAGTCCGGCAATATTACTCCACGGCTGCCGACCTGCGCTAGACACGTTGTCACTTTAGCCGAGCTCAACTTCTTCGGATCATCATCTCGGCAAGCCAAACAATAGTCCGGCATCGCGAAGGATAAATCATCATCAACATCGCCGCCCCACGGATTACACGGAGCGGGCATACCGGCATCGCCGCACGGTCGCTTCATCAAGCCGGCATCGACCATGTCACGACCTGCATCGACAGGGCCGCACTATTGCTTCTTCAAGCTGGTGTCCATCACGCCGACCTACTTTGACTCATCAGCTGACGTCGAGGCTTCGACATCTCGGCTGGACCGGGGGCTTCGCCACCTCTTCATCAACTTACTCCGGACACTTCGGCGTCACTAGCCGACCAGCTCTGTCACGTTAGCTGGGCCGAGGGCTTTGCCTCGGTGAGTTAACCTTTACCAGCATTGCCATGCCGTCATTTTATCGCCCATTAGGCAATGGGTGTGCGGAGCGAGTCCCAATTTTTGGAATCACCTTCCTTCGGATTGCTACAACAAATAAACCAGTTTCCATACATAGTCCGGCGAACGCCGCATCCGGAGCTCGGACCGACCTGTGAATTCAGCATTGGCCATGCCTTTACTACATCACGCCGACGTCCTGCATCAACATTGACTTCGGCGCCAGGCCATATTTCTTGTATTCCTCACTTTGCATAAATTATTTATTATGCAACATTTTTTTAATTATCATTATTACTATTATCTCCGGTTTGCACTATTTTTTCTGCACAGGGAAATGATCCGGAGACTTCGGCGTCACTCTGCCGGTCTGCATTGACCGTGCTATGTCACCACTTCGGCGTGTCGAGCTCTCCGCTCCGCCACCTCGGGACCAGCTTGGGGGATGGAACCTTGCCCCGCATCAAGCTCGGACCGCGTCATCAATACCGAACACATTAACCAGCTAAGTCGCTTTCATGCTCAAAGCTTTAATTTCTAACTTCTGTTTGGTTTGACCAAGCATTATACTTTTTTGGAAAAAAAGTTGTTTGTAAAAAATTTCCTTGTCCAAACTTTGTTTGTGACGCATAAATTCAAATACCCAATTCATTTGGGGGCTTCCTTCATGAAGCTTTTCCACTTGCATATGATTATACTTGTACGGCTTCGTTCCTTGTTCGTGTATTACGCCACAATATGCACCATATTGACTTAAGCGATTTGCAAGCTGGGTTGCCTCGCTCCTGTGTTTACCCCTACTTCCCGATTGTTCGGTTCGGGAGTAAAGGGAGCACCTCTGCGATCGTCACGATCGGGTCACCCGAGCCGGACCTCAGACTGGATGAAGTCGAAAGCTAGCGCTCTTATTGTTTTCAATGATGGTCGGCACACAACGGAACTCATGAGTACAAAAAATCTATTGCACAAGTCTCATAATAACAATGAGCACCGAAGAGAGGTATCAGTGGGGGTACTATTTTCTTCGAAGATGCTTCTTACACTTCACGGTAATATAGCATAAGTTCCCTGAGCGCGCTTTGTCTGTTACAGTCTGATGGCCTGATTGCCTGGTTATTGGAAACACCGTCGATATTCTCGACGGATGGAGTACGTAACACTTTTCGGTCCTTGACCGAAGAGGGAGAAGCCGACGGTCAGTTAAGACGCGTTTAAAGTTCGGTTGAACAAAGATATGATATAAGTACTTCAGTACATACAATCATTATACATAAAATCTTTTACCCAAGTCACTTGGGGGCTCTTAAAATTTATATGAGCTATTTTATAGTAAATGTGTTTTCTTCTTGGTCGTTGCAAAGTCTTTTTCTATCGCTCCTTTTTCGACGTGAGTGTGTGGTCAATAGCCAGATAACCCATTTCTCTCTAGTGACCGCTCAAGTTTAGTTCGCTAAACTGGTCTAACGAGAAGCACTCCACCTTTGGGATAGGAGGCTGCTGCCGTAGGCTGACCCGCTTGTAGTCTTGAGATCGGATGTGTAATGTTAAAGCACGACAGAAGCACTCTTTTTTTTCTAAGACCAATTTTCGGATTGGCACCGAACACTTGATCTTGTTCGGACGTCAAGTTTTTACTGATGTTTTTTGGTTTTTTCCAAGCTTATGGCACTTTTAAACTATTTGTGTGTTTTCAGCACAAGTCTCGTAGTGCAATGCCGGACACCTTTATAGATTCAGCAAAAATATTCTCGGATATTGCTATATATGCATCGGTTTCGAATTGTGTCTTCGGTCAATAGTTGGGTTGCCCGGCTCCTGCACTTGCTTTCTACGTTCCGTTTTGTTCAACTAGGCGTGCAAAGGGAGAGCCACTGCGATTGTGCTTCCAGCTCACATGGTTAAGCACCTCAGTGGAGAAAGCCGAAAACTGACTGTCACAATAAGCGTAAACTGGTCAGCGATCCGATGACTATGTTAAATGACGGGCCGTTCATAACATTGGCCAAAGTGTTTACAGCTTGACTCCGACTGTCACCAAACACTACCGGGGGCTATTAACTGGCCTCCCAAACTAAATCCTCGATATTTTGCTCTTACATTAGATATGAGGTTTAATGATCATGCTTAGCATGACAACCCAAAGAAAGGAACCGATAGCGGGACTATTTTCTTTGGAAGACATTTCTTCTGTTAAATAGTAATATAACTCTCTACGTACCTTTGTTTATAAAACTGTATGGCCAGATTGCCTTGTTTGTTGTAAATCTTTGCCCTCATAAAGGCTTTATAAAGTAGGACAAACACTCTTCGGCTACTGGCCGAGGAGGTGGAAGACGATGGTCGGTCAACAAAGTTTTGTACAATGCGGATCCGAGCATTAATGACGTAAAGTACTTGGATACATAGAGTCATTACGCATAATTTGTGCTTTTACTATGGATATTGATCCTTCATTCGGCCACCCATGCCCGCATTAATGCTTGGGGGCTACTGCGCTTCGGCCTTATTATTTACAAATATTAAAGGGGCACATCGATCCCCTGATCTGGTGTTGCCACCCGACCAGTGTCTCGGGGGCTACTGCATTGCCTGTTCGATGCAGAAAATTTTAAGTGCAATATAGTTGCCGAGGAGATTTTGATCCTCAGGTTGGTCGGCCGCACCCAACCTGAGTCTCGAAGACTAAGCACGCCGCTTTTTGTGTCCCGAAGTATTCTGCCGAGTTAGGACTTGATCCTCAGGCCGATTTTGCAAATCAACCTGAGTCTCAGCGGCTATTGGGATCAGCGGTCTTACGTCATCCTTCAGGTGCATCTCGGGTTTTAGACCGATACACACCTTGAGGGCTACTGGACATATATCTCGGTGGAGAATAAATTGCAATAATAAAAAATATTGACAAAAAATTGGCCCACAGTCGGGGTGGTGCACCACCTCGGAAGCAGTCCAGCATAAAGCTCGGGCGCTAGTGGCTGGCTCCATAGAGGGCATTTCTGGCATTAAGCTCGGCTAAACTCCTTCAACTTTTTTGAACCAAGGTGATATGACACCTCGGATATAGTCCGGCGTTGGAGCTGGGACACTGTCCGGCGTTGGATATCGGATATAGTCCGGCGTTGGAGCTCGGATACAGTCCAGTGTTGGAGCTTGGACATAGTCCGGCGTTGGAACTCAGATACATTTCGGCATTGGAGCTCAGAAGCGGTCCGGCATTGGTGCTCGGCTGCAAAAGATACCTCAAATACAGTCCGGCGTTAGAGCTCGGACGCAAGAGGACACTGCCTCCCGGGAACAACTTCAAACCCGAGGTGTGGCATAAAAATAATAAGGCATTGATAAAGGCCGGAAACTTAAAGGGGCTCCTCGGATACTCGGCGTATAAACTTGTCGAATGCACTTTGGCGATCCTCAAGATCGAAGATGAGATGATTTGTTGAACCAGTTTTCAAGATCGACGACCGAAGATGAAGAACAGTTCGGAAGAATCGAGGAGCGTCCCTAACTTGAAGACCGGTTCAGGGGGCTACTGACGGTGTCCTGGACTAGGGGGTACTCATCACATCGTCTCCCGATCAGTTGGATTGGGCCGAGGACCCCCATAGCCGCATACTCATGGGCCAATTCGGACAGCTGCCGCATACAAGGAAGATTCTACAAGACTTGGCGATCAAGACAAGGACTCCACCCCACTGGCCTATTCGGCTAGGACTCTTGTTATCCTAGGCCTCTGGTACATTATATAAACCGAGGCCAGGCTAGTCGATACAACATACAGACAATCATACCATAGGCTAGCTTCTAGGGTTTAGCCTCCTCGATCTCGTGGTAGATCAACTCTTGTAATACCCATATCATCAAGAATAAATCGAGCAGGACGTAGGGTTTTACCTCCATCAAGAGGGCCCGAACCTGGGTAAAACTTCGTGTTCCCTGCCTCCTGTTACCATCCGCCTTAGACGCACAGTTCGAGACCCCCTACCCGAGATCCGCCGGTTTTGACACTGACACTCATGTTGAAGAAAGCCTCTTCCCAAGAAAACTCAAGCTAATGCTTCTCAAGTTGAGAAATCAAGTGAGAAGGAAGTGAAGAGTAGACGTTACTACCTATGTTGTGAGAAAGGTCACCTCGCTTCTTCATGCACTAGTGGTAACTTATCCAACCCAATTATTATTGATGATATCTATTCTCTTGGGAAGGATAAGGTTGGCAATGTGTTTGCCAAAGTTATTGGTACTCAAAGTGGTGTCAATAAAAGAACCATTTGGGTAGCCAAGCCTATTGTGACTAATCTCTTAGGACCCAACTTGATCAGGGACCAACAAGCTCAAACTTGATCAATAGGTGTTGTTGGAGGGCATTGGAGACTTGGCTACGTTATGGAGAATTAAGGGGACTTCATCATTCTTATTGTCTCAAGCCAAGTCAATTGGGTTATCAAGTTTCTATACTATATCCAATGTGCCTCCTTATGGTAACTTGTACTTAATTACTTGCCCCTTTGCATGCTTGGTTTTGTTCCTTGCATCTGTTTGTATATGTTGTGCTTCCAACTTGATTATCTTGAGCAATCAAGTATGTGTGTGTTGGTTTGCACGTCATGTACGTGTGTGTCGCGCGTAGAGCCTTTATGCTTCTTTTTGTATCTTAGTTGGCTCTTGTGAGAGATTAATGGAATATCCCATTATGGGGGAGCGATATGCTTCGTGCACCTCACAATCCTATAAATGTGTGTACATGAGTAATACCATCTAGTATTGATATCACAAGATTATCTAGTCGCTATGTGGTATGTCTTCTCATGAGAAATTCAAATTCTAAACAGTCCATTTATGATCTCTTGTTGGATCCTCTTATTGCCTCTTGTTAAGTTTTTATTGGTATCACATTATGGGGGAGTAATATTCTTTGTGCATATTACAAGCCTAGAAAATGTGTACATTTGAGATATTATCACCTAGAATTGATATTGTAAATTATCTTGTTCCTAGGTGGCATGTTAGCTCTACAAGTTGCAATTTGCTTGTGTTTGGTGTGAATATGATGTTGGACATCCTTGCTATCTACCAACGGGAATTTTTTCCAAATATTACTTGTCTTTTGACAATTGGTACTCACTTATGTGTGGTAGACATTATTGATCATCTTTACATTGGCCTTTTCTTTTATTTTCCTTATCTCTTGACTAGGATTGTGTCAACTCACATTGTTTTCCATAACACTTGTGGATCTTATTATTTCCTTGAGATTTTTAGTGTATGTATAGATATAGTGAAAGTAGTGATCCCAACTTGTCCTTTTTTGTATTCGAATGTAAATTCTTTAATTCACTAGTCTTGGGGGAGTTATCCTATTTTCTATAAAACACTCTTCTTGTGATCCTTATCAAGTGTTTGTTTGTGGAAGGCAAGCCGTTTCTTTTTGGTACTTTGTGCCATTATGAAACTTTGTCGAAGGCTTGGTTTGTTTGGAACCATTCTCTCTTTTGGGAGTTTGAGATCTTTCTTTGTGCGTGTATCAATGGATATCTCATTCCTTGATGTATCTTTCAAGTGATGATTTATTCATTTGGTATCTTTTCTTCGCTTGGTATTTCTTTGTCTTTTGGTCTCGGTTCTTGAAAGTCTTGAGCATGCATTTTAACTTCATGTAGTTTCCTTGGCATGCTTTCTTTCTTTGACCCAATATATAGGGGAAACTCCACCAAGCCTCAAAGTGGATGAGATGTGCATGATTTTCATTTCCATATCTATATGCACATATTTGTCCTATGTATTGTTGGTGTTTCTAACTCTTGGTCCCAATGAGTTTGGGTACCAATTTGTTTGTGTTGTTGTTCTAGGAACAATTGGAGATGCATTGGATGCTCGGCTCACTCACAAGGAAGGTGATGTCACCATGTGCTTATTGGAGTCAAGCTAGAATGATCAATGAACTACTATCTACCTTTAATTGGTATCTACTACATCCTTCCAATGATATCTCGGTAACAAGTATCTCTTCATGCATTCTTTTCTTGCATTCAACCTTGTGTAGGTTGCATCTTAGCATGATATTTATTCCATCTTGTGATACTTGTTTCCTTTATCAAAGCATCTAAACGATGATCTCATGTTGCTAGTTGTGATGTCTTTGATGGTTGTTTGGTAGGAATTCATTTATATACAATAAGACCATATCTAGCCATGTGCTATGCTTCCAAGAAAATTTCTAAATTGGTATATTTGTGACTTCCTTGTGCATATCTTGTTCTTTCCTTTTTGTAACTATTTCATGTGTATCCACTAGTAGAAAAAGGGTCAAATGTGAAGCACATTAGTGCCGGTTTGAATTTGAGCCGACACTAATGTGTCCATTAGTGCCGGTTCCAACGGCTAGGCGGGCGGACATCATTAGTACCGGTTCGTGGTGAACCTTTAGCACCGGTTCGTGCCACGAACCGGTACTAAAGTGAGTGCTGGCAGGATGTTGTCAGTCCGGGGCCCCTCCAGCACCTTTAGTACCGGGTCGTATCATGAACCGGTAATAAAGGTCGTCCTACATACACCCTTCGTCCACCTGAGCTCGCTCTGTTCTTCCCCTTTCCCCTCTCCTCTCTATTATTTCCCCTCTTCCTCTCAAGCTCATCACACATTTTGCCCAAAATTTGTCAAGATTTCAAGGCCCCCATCCATTCAAATGATCACAAAGGTTAGCAACTTTGTCCTTTCATCTCTCATTGCTAGATTAGCTCATGCAATGCTTAGTGATAGATTTTTGAGTTTAGTAATTTGGGAGGAATTATATATACTAGACGTCAGCCCATGCAACTGCACGGGCTAGTGTAATAAATGCCTATTTGGTCTAAATATTAAGAAAATATATTTATAGTTATTACCATCAAAGTAGTTCCGAGTTAGGTTGTCTATGTATGTGTTATGTTCTATACATGTCAAGAAAACAACCACAGATTTCTTGATCATATTTCGGTTGTGTACCAAACTTAGTGTGTCAGTTTATGCACATGTGTTCTTTAACTTTTTACCTACCATTTAAATTTTCACGAAAATAGTTTAACTAATAATTGTATGCACCAAATAATGGTCAAATACACATGTTTAGGACTATGCTTGTTTCTAAAATGCCCTATTTTTCAGGACAAATAATGCAGCGCTAATCAACCATATTGTGTGATTCAGTTATTGCTTATGCATTTATGAACTACATCAAAATTTTATCTAATGTTTTGCATCAAATGTGCTACACACTATTTTCCTCTCAAATATAGCATGCCAAATGAAAGCAACAATCAAAGCATATCACATGTTGTTGGTTCACATAAAATTTCCACACAGAAATAAAATTATAGAAGTTTTAAAATAGGGCAAAGGAACAAAACAAATCAAGGTGAACACTTGTAATATAACCTATGCGGGAACAACAATAAGGGTTCATAATGTCAAATCTCACATATTTACCTTCCAAACTTATAAATTGGTAACCTGCAAGTAACTTTGTTGCCAACATCAAGAGACATCTAACTTTTGTTTGTCTAAACCACAGTGGCATTGCTTTATAAGAACACCTTATGGGATCGACGATGTCTAAATTAAATCTACTTCAAAGTGATCAATTATAATACAAAAGTATGACATGCGAATCCTTTGCATTTGATTAAATATTCAGTGAAAAAAATATCTGAGAATTGAAAGCAGCAAATCAGAAATTCGTTGGTTAGTTAAGCTCCAATGAAAAGGAATAATGAGATTGTGGTATTAAGAAGACCACCATATGACAAAATATTGGGAAGCAAGCATGAACTTTTCCAAGTCACAACAATGTATTCACATGTATACATCAAGGTTGAAGGCCTTGTGCATACTAGTTTCGGCATGTACTTCCTTATTACACATGCGTTCTCTGTGTCAACTAAAAGGCCAAGAGCAGAGTCCCTACGCCATCTGTCATGGATCACTTTTCAAGTTCAATAAACCATGCCTAGCTTGTGTCTCGGAGCTGTTTTCAATGATGCTACTATATTAGTCGATGGCTTGCACACACATCGCACATACCGAACGATATAAACATTTAGCAAAGCCACATTACATGTTCAGTAATAGAAGTAAGAAATCATCACCCTCTCACTCCTGTGCTGGAATAGCACTGCAGTAGAATCATTGATAGTGCCATAAAACTATTTACTCGAATAACACTGTAGTAGACTCATTGATACTGGTTTGTTCATGTCTTTCATAATGAATTTAAAATGTAATCTCACATTTAAAAAATTTATTTTAAGCTGGATGCCTCTATAATGGCAGATAAGCCTGCTCTTATCTTTCAGAATGAATTACCGCACATAACTATTTCAAAACAAAAGGAAAAGATTACACATGCCACATTAGAAATAAAGTTTTGTGTAATAATAGTCTAACTTTCTTAAGCATCAGAATAATGAAACAATAATTGAATCTGTACTATTTTTAAATTTAAACAACTTACACTAATTTTGCATGGTTATGCTTACGTAAGAAATCAGTCGAGCAACCTCGCTTCTTGATCGAGAATCCTCCAAAGATATGTATTCACCTGAAAAAAACAACACTTAGTTAAATATGATTTTGAGAAACTAAATTAGGGAATCTTCTGTGTAATACCCTTTAGAAATATAAGCCATAAAACGGTAGGTAAAAAGGCATATAATAACAATTATTTTAGAATGCACACACAAATAATTCAATGTACACCTAAAGGCTGAATAATAAATCTTTACATGGGCGCGCATGTAAGAATTATGAATATTTATTCCACTATTGCAAGAATCATGAGAACACATTCAACAACTCATTCCTGCGTAACGCAAAAGTTACTAAATTAAAGAGAAAAATGTGTACAATATGTACACTTGCACATTGTATGACACCAATCAGATCGTTCCTGCCAGAACCAAGCAAGAGCCCTCTACTGAAAGATAGCTAGAATTTCTTTTTAAAATATTTGCTTACAATGCATCCCTGAAAAGTTTCATGACGTGGTGCCACATGGGAGCATACCCGATTACTTTCTCATTATTTTCAACACCGCAGCTGCCGCATTTGAAATGTCCTTTGGCATTGATTTACTCATTATTTTCTGTGAAAGTAGAATACAAATATTTGAACTATTACCTAACACTGACTCAGTATAATATCTAAGGAACCGATTTGCAGGCTTCTTTTTGTAGGATCAAAAAGAAATACAAAAGAAATCGTATCAACATATATTGTTCTTAAAGAGGAGAAATTAGAGGAAAACCACATGCAAGGCAATGCATCAATCTCGCTGAAGCTCTTGGCAGCACTCATTCTTCCTTGATTACTTTGAACCTAATCTTGAAGCCCTCCACAACAGCATGACGGCCTCCCACACTGACGATTGCATCTAGTACAACAAATGAATCTTTCCTCTTTCAATCTGAGCCATGGCTGGGCATAACATGGAGATCAGGGGCATGGCTTTCCATGTGCTTGTGTTCTCGCTTGTGTGTGCCTGCAACCGAGGAGGATTTCATATTGGACTTCATATCATAAGCTTTATTATATTCATGTGTTGAAAAGCATAAGAAGTTACAAAAGTCTATTTTCAGGACATAATAGTACCGATTCTCACTATAAGTATGGTCGATTGAGATTTTTGCTGGTCCGTTCTTGCGGATGGGAGAATCCTCCTCGGAACGACATGGCGAATTTATACCTGCTGGGTGGACACAGTACACACACATGAATACAGGCTTAGCACTAAGAGTAATGGTTATGTGTCAACAACACATGAATACAGGCTTAATACTAAGAGCAATGGTTATTTATCAATCTACGCATACATTATAGATACAGTTACGTAATATCAATATGGACACGAATTAATCAGATACCTCAGCGTGCATGCACCACTGTTTCTTTTGAAGGAAAACAGCCAGCATTGATTTCATTTCATTAAGAGAAAGGCATCTACCACTGTATATACCAATTGATTAGAGACGGCCGGTTACAGTGTCAGTATGATTAGTAGCTAAATATGAACAGCTAGCTAAGCATGTACCACTGTGTATACCAATTGATTAGATACCTCTCAGCTGTTCTCATGTGTGTGTGTGCCTGCAGCCGTGGAAAATAGATCAAGCCATCTTTGTGCACTTGCACATCTTGCCGAGATCAATTGATTTTTTTAGCTCACATACCTTCATCTCAACAGGACGTAATCCACAGAGGGCAGTACACCGTATGTCCGTACTGCGTGCGAGACTGGCATCTGACGTGTAGTCTGCTTGCACCAACAGATGTTCCATCGCTTTGAGAGGATCCATCAAGTAAACTTTTGTCACTTGCATATCTGTCTAGAACATCAATCAAGTGCTAAGTTGGAAAGCAACCAATCGACAGTAAGAGCGCCAGGACGGCCAATGCCATAGGATTGATTGCTGGGTGCGGTGTGAGTATCACGTGGACGCGAGTTGTGTCTGGATCGAGCGGCGGATATCATGGTGGAAAAGGATTTGGCAAAGATGGCGATACAGGGAGGATCGATCTGAACTCGTTCGCCTGGCAATGCGCGCAGGCGACAAAATATGGTCGTCCCTTCATCCAGCATGTAGAGCTGTGCACCGCCCTGTCCGACGGCTCAGTCGATAGTCCAGTCAGCATATTGCAGGGAGGTCATTGTGGACATACGCATGATATGCTTTTCGTAAATACTAAATTCATCACCACGCAGCAGCCATATGTGTGCTTAAGGAAGCGATTAATTGAAGTAAATAGTAGAACAAATGCATCTAATTCAATTACCTTTAGTTTCCTGCACATGGAGGCAAGTACGGCTGTACGGGATGCACCAGGGAGGGTAGTCGTATAAATACTGCGGCAGTATGCTTGGAGCCCTCCACAACAGCATGATGGCCTCCCACACCGACGACTGCATGAAGTACACCAAATGAATCTTTTCTCTTTCAGTTTGAGTCATGGCTGGGCATAACATGGAGATCAGGGGTTAACATGGAGGTCAGGCGCATGGCTTTCCATGTGCATGTGTTCTCGCCTGTGTGAGACTGCAGCCGAGGAGTATTTCATATTGGACTTGTGCCACTCACCTGAAACTCATTAGCAAGAGCAGCGAGAGGACGGCCGGTGCTGCCGGTGCTAATATCGTGTCAGCGGGGGAGGATCGTGCGGCGGCGTAGGTGACATTAGGAATTTTTTTTTTCTTTTCGTCGGATTAGGGATATGGCAGTTTTTTTTACCCTTTTGTAGGGCTGATTTGAGGGTTTGTTAGAGATATATGTGAGAGATTCGGTGATAGATGTAGGTAGTTGTGCCACGGGAAATAGAGTTTGTTACACATACGCGAGAGATTGAGGACTTGGGACACGGGAGAGACCTACGTGATTTTTTTATCATTAGAGAGACACGTGAGAGATAGAGAGAGTTGGGTCAAGGGAGAAACATATGTCCATGAGTTTTTTTCTCTGAGTTCATTGGGTCATTGGAGATATATGTGAGTTTTTTTTCCCTGAGTCGATCTACACCGTTATAATTCGGTCCCACCGGATTAACGGCCCATAAAATCTAATTAACGTGGTAATTTCTTGGAAGTGACTAATTAGTATAGGTATAGATAGATGTGCTACTATTTGATATATATATATATATATATATATATATGCAATTTGAGGTCAAAAATAACACTTAGTTTGCACATGTAGGTGTAGTTTACTTAGTGCCTTCTAAATCTCCGTCGTAAGCACCGTCGATCGTCCGCAACATCCCGTCGCCGGCACCACCTTGTGGTGAGCCTCTTGTTCATGAAGTTTTATATAAAAAATTGATGTTTGTGTGATTTGGATATATAGTTACTCGTATAATTATCTTACCCATACGTTGTTTGTTATACATAGTGCCATGATTTTGATATCCGTCCCCGTCGGCCCTCGTCCAGGTTATGATTCGGATGTGGTATATTCTTTTTTAAAACTATTCATTGCATTTCGTGTTTATGACAAATTATGCCCATCAAGTTGACATAGATATTTGTATGTAGGATGTAGATGAACTGGAAATTCCAACCGACCCTATTGTCGAGAGGTTAAATTTAGTTGAAAGAAAAAACGAGGATTTGAAGAAAAAGTTGAAAAGAATTAAGGGGGAGAAGATGGAATTGGAGTTGCATGTTGCCGATGTCGTCGATGATCACAAGATTAAGATGGAGAAAATGCGCTTGAAGATTAGAAAGATTAGAAAATATGCCATTCATAGTGAGGCTTGGTATCATTATGTTGTTGGATCAATTGTTACCTTAGTTGTGATCTTGATTGCATTTGTTGTTGCATTTAAATTCTTTAGCTAGAGAGTTACTTATTTGCTGCATTTAAGTGTTGTATGATCTTTATTTATGAACTTTATGTATTGTATTAATTTGGTGTTTTCGGTGCTGTGTATTGAAGATGAGCCAGCAATGGATGTACGATGACCGATGCTCTCCCGAGTTCATTAATGACGTGCGTACTTTTCTGCTTGCGGCAGAGGCAGACAAGCGGGCGGATTGTTTTATGCCTTGTCCATGTGCTGGCTGTAAGAATGGTCACAATTACTCTACGTGAAGAACCATTCACGTCCACCTGTTTGAGTGCGGTTTCATGCCCCACTATAATGTTTGGACCAAGCATGGAGAAAGAGGGTTTATGATGGAAGACAATGAAGAAGAAGAGGACGACGACAGCTATCCTGGCCATGGGTTCCCTGAATACGATGATACAACAATGAGGGAAGAAGCTGAACCGGTAATGCGGGATGAAGCTGAGCCGGCAATGCGGGAAGAAGCTGAAGAAGAGGCATCAGATGAGCCCGTTGATGATCTAGGTCGGGCCATTGCCGATGCAAAGAGAAACTATGCAAGTGATTTGCAGAAGAAGTTGCAGGGTATGTTAGAGGATCACAAAAAATTGTTGTACCCAAATTGCGTAAGTGACAAGAAAGTTGGGCACCACAGTGGAATTGCTACAATGGAAGGCAGAGAATGGTGTATCTGACAAGGGATTTGGAAAGTTGCTGGTAATGATAAATAATATGCTTCCAAAGGACAACGAATTTCCCGAGAGTACGTACGAAGCAAAGAAGGTTGTCTGCCCTCTAGAGTTAGAGGTGCAGAAGATACATGCATGCCCTAATGATTGCATCCTCTACCGCAATGAGTACGAGGATTTGAGCGCTTGCCCGGTATGTGGTGCATTGCGCTATAAGATCAGCCGTGATGACCCTGGTGATGTCGAGGGCGAGCGCCCCAGGAAGAAGATTCCTGCCAAGGTGATGTGGTATTCTCCTATAATACCACAGTTGAAACGTTTGTTCCAAAACAAAGAGCATGCCAAGGCGATGCGATGGCACAGAGAAGACGGTAAGAAATACGGAAAGTTGAGAGTACCCGCTGATGGGTCATAGTGGAGAAAAATCGAAAGAAAGTACGGGAAGGAGTTTGTAGATGACGCAAGGAACGTATGGTTTGGTCTTAGCGCAGATGGCATTAATCCTTTTGGGGAGCAGAGCAGCAACCATAGCACCTGGCCTATGACTCTATGTTTGTATAACCTTACTCCTTGGTTGTGCATGAAGCGGAAGTTCATTATGATGCCAGTGCTCATCCAAGGCCCTAAGCAACCCGACAACGACATTGATGTGTACCTAAGGCCATTAGTTGAAGAACTCTTACAACTGTGGAATGGAACAGGTGTACGTGCGTGGGATGAGCACATGGGGGAAGAATTTGACATAATGCGTTGCTGTTCGTGACCATCAATGATTGGCCTGCTCTCAGTAACCTTTCAGGACAGGCAAACAAGGGATACCGCGCATGCATGCACTATTTGGACGATACTGACAGTATATATTTGGCTAATTGTAAGAAGAATGTGTACCTGGGACATCGTCGATTTCTTCCGAGCAGGCATCCTGTAAGAAAGAAAGGCAAGCATTTCAAAGGTGAGGCGGATCACCGGACGAAGCCTCGCCACCGTACTGGTGCTGATGTACATGATATGGTCAAGGATTTGAAGGTGGTATTTGGAAAGGGTCCTGGTGGACAACCTGTTCCGACTGACGCTGACGGACGCGCACCCATGTGGAAGAAGAAATCTATATTTTGGGTCCTGCCCTATTGGAAAGACCTAGAGGTCCGCTCCGCAATCAACGTGATGCACGTGACGAAGAATCTTTGTGTGACCCTGCTTGGCTTCTTGGGCGTGTATGGGAAGACAAAAGATACACCTGAGGCACGGGAGGACCAACAACGTATGCACGGAAAAGATGGCATACATCAGGGTCATGCAAGCTACGCTCTTACCAAAGAAGAGAAGGAAATCTTCTTTGAATGCCTGCTTAGTATTAAGGTACCGTCTGGCTTCTTGTCGAATATAAAGGGAATAATAAACATGGCAGAGAAAAAGTTCCAGAACCTAAAGTCTCATGACTGCCACGTGATTATGACGCAACTGCTTCCGGTTGCATTGAGGGGGCTTCTACCGGAAAACGTTCGATTAGCCATTGTGAAGCTATGTGCATTCCTCAATGCAATCTCTCAGAAGGTAATCGATCCAGAAATCATAACAAGGTTAGAGAATGATTTGGTGCAATGTCTTGTCAGTTTCGAGTTGGTGTTCCCACCATCCTTCTTCAACATCATGACGCACGTCCTAGTTCACCTATGCGAAGAGATTAACATTTTGGGTCCTGTATTTCTACACAATATGTTCCCCTTTGAGAGGTTCATGGGAGTCTTAAAGAAATATGTTCATAACCATGCTAGGCTAGAAGGAAGCATCTCCAAGGGCCATGAAAATGAGGAGGTCATTGAGTTTTGTATTGACTTTATTCCTGACCTTAAGCCGATTGGTGTTCCTGAATTGTGGCATAAGGGAAGACTGGATGGAAAAGGCACGCTAGGAGGGGAACAAATAATATGTATGGACGGGCATTCTCTCACTGAAGCACACTACACAGTTCTACAGAATTCCGCCTTGGTGGCTCCGTATATGGATGAACACAAGAATTTGCTACGCTCCAAACACCCGGAGCGGTCTGATCACTAGATTACACGTGAACAAACCAGGAGTTTCACCAGCTGGTTGCAGACACGTACCATGCATGACGCCTCTATTGAAGATGACTTGTACTTGTTGTCCCAGTTACCATCTTCGAATATAATGACTTTCAAAGGGTACGAGATAAATGGTAATACATTTTACACGATCACCCAAGATAAGAAGAGCACCAACCAAAATAGTGGTGTTCGCTTTGATGCAGAAACCAAGACGGGAAAGGAGACATATTATGGTTATATACATGACATATGGGAACTTGACTATCGACGTGGTTTGAAGGTCCCTTTGTTTCGGTGCAAATGGGTCAATATGACACGAGGTGGGGTAACGGAAGACCAGCAGTACGGAATGACAATAGTGGATCTCAACAATCTTGCATATCCAGACGAACCATTCATCCTAGCCAATGATGTGGCACAAGTTTTCTATGTGAAGGACATGTCTACCAAGCCGAGAAAAAAGAAAAGATAAGAAAGCGAGTGCATCGTACGATGAGCCAAAGCAGCACATAGTTTTTCTGGGAAGAGAAACATCGTGGGAGTGGATGACAAGATAGACATGTCAGGAGATTATGAAAAGTTTGATGAAATTGCTCCATTCATAGTGAATATTGACCCGAGCATCTGGTTAAATGATGAAGATTTTCCATGGCTACGACGCAAAGGGACACACGCGAAGAAAAAGTTTCACACCCAAAGATCTGGGATGTGATCGGCTTCACTATCATCACTTTCTTCTGTGTTTCACACCCAGGAGGGAATCTCTATAATAGTGAGGGTAGCTAGTTATGTGTTTTGGCATTTGAAATGCGAAGAAATTTTATGTGCAAGCAAATTCTTTCATGCATTTACTGATTTTTTCAGCTAAATTACCCTGAAATTGAAAAGCATTTCAAATGAACTCAGAAAAGGTTGAAAGTTGGCATGGTATCATAATTTCACCCACATAGCATGTGCAACAAAGTAGAGAGGGTTACCGCAAAAACTAGATGCACTTGGTGTACAAAATGGACATTCTCTTTCGAAGTATCAGGGTTTCGGACGAAAACTCATCCGATACAAAAGCATTTGATTTTTAAAATAACCTAAGCATTACCAAATTGAATATAATGATAGCACACTAATATTAAACATAAGAAAAAAGAATCACTAAAAAATCTATTTTCAAAGTTAAGTTATTCACAAATTAGTGATTCACACAAATTTCAAATAATTCAAAATTTAAACTATTTAAATTTGTAAACTACCGGTGCTAATAGAAAGTTTGTAATTTTTTGTACCTAAAGCAAAAATATTCACAAAGAAACTCTAAATACAACCAAAAACAACTCAAAAATAAATAAAACAAAATAAATAAAGCAAAAAAATAATTAAAAAAGCCCACCTACTGCGCCACAGCGGCCTGCATACGACTAGAAAGCCAACCTGTTGTTGGGCTAGGATGCAGGCCCACAAAGGCCCAGTAGGCCCATAGGGCAGCACAGAACATTTAGGCCCAGTAGGCCTGCTTTCGAGAGGAGCTCGAGGGAGCTACCGCACTGGGGCTTATAAACCAGTGCGGACGCCCCTCGGCTAGCGAGGTGGGACTAAACATGATGCACCGCACCTGCGCCAGTGCACCCCTGTAGTACCGGGTGGAGGCTCAAACCGGTACTAAAGGGGGGGGGGGGGTCTTTAGTACCGGTTAGAGCCACCACCCGGTACTAAAGGGGTGTCGTTCCTGCCGCTTGGCCTGGCCAAAACAGACCTTTAGTACCGGTTGGTGGCTCCAACCGGTACTAAAGGTTGTTCTATATAAGAAAACACTTTAAAAAATTTGTCAGTTTCTCATCTCTCCCTCTGCTTCTTTCTCCTCTGCCCCGTCACCGCCGCCCCTCGTCGCCGCCACCATCGCCGTCCCCGTCGCCGTCCGTCGCCGTCCCCGTCCCTGTCCCCGTCGCCGCGCCGCACCCCGCCCCGTCCTCCCGTCGTCCCCGCCCGGCCCATCCCCGTCCCCGTCGCCGCCCCCCATTGTCGCGCCTCGCCGGTGAGGTCCTGCCCTGGCCGCCATGTACCACACACACACACATACACACACACATTGTTATAGAAATGTTAGCAATCTTTCTATTTTTTAGTTATAGAATTATTAGAAATGTTAGTTATATAGAAATGTTTTTTAGTTATAGATATATTAGAAATGTTAGTTATATAGAAATATTAGAAATGTTAGTTATATAGAAATGTTATTTATGTTAGAAATGTTAGTTATATAGAAATGTTAGTTATATAGAAATGTTAGTTATATAGAAATGTTTTTTAGTTATAGAAATATTAGAAATGTTAGTTTTAGTTATAGAAATATTAGAAATGTTAGTTTTAGTTATAAAATTTAGAATTTGCATATATGAAAGCACAATCCATCATTTAAAAATGTTACTTTACTTTTGCGGCATATAATATTAGTTGTCGACGATGCCCGGCCCGCATCCTCGCCGTCGACCCGTTCACGACGACGTCCTGCTTCAAAGGACCCATGTCCGGGACTGGGCTCCATCGGGCTGGCACTGGGAGGTGCTACCTTCAGGGGCACGACGCTTGGTGAGGAACCCGGCCCCTGGTCCCGTCGTCGACCCTCATCTCCTTTGGTGGCGTTCGCGTGGGCCACTTTCGGTGCGGAGGGAGCCGGCCCTGCCGGAGGTGGTACGTCGCCGTGTCAGGGAGGAGGACGAGAACGTCCATCGCTACATGGCTGCTATGGACGCCAGGTTCTCCAATACCTGACAGGTTCTTTGGGGAGATCACCCGAGCTATGATCCAGTGATGGTTCCTTCACTTTGGTTGTCCACCGCCTAGATTACTCTCTAGTATTCAATCTTTATTAGCTAGCTAGCTAGCTAGTGATGTATTCGATATATAATATTCGAGATGATTTATTCAAGATTATATATATTATTCGAAATGATGTATTCGAGATTATATCTATTATTCGAGACGACGTATTCGAGATTATATTCGATGATGCTTATTATGTACTATGATTGTTCAGTTTTTCCTTATTAATTGATTGCATCCATGCATTGTAATTTGAATATATTTCTTTTGGATTAGTTAAATAAAACCTATGGCGGACAATACCGGCAGAGAGGGAGAAGAGGCCCTGTTCAATATCATATGCAATCCTCGCGGGCCAGATGATGATCAGAATGAAGAAGATTATGACGGCTCCGAATATCTAAACAACACCGGGGAGGGTGATATGATATTCGGTCACGACGACCGAATTGATGAAGTCATGAACTATGAACATGACGAAGAAAATGTTGATCTTGAAACAACAAAGACAGGCGAGGTATATATATTTGTATAAGCAGGCATCTGGTGATCATCACATGTTTTAAATGACTTGAAGATATATTAACGAATCGATCTTTCTTCTTTCAGCCATCCGGATCGAGCAAATCTTCAGGCAACAGGAAACGAGGCCCGAACAAAAAGTTGAAGGAGGGCGTAAAGTACAATATCGAGGCCATCAAACCTAATGGCAAACCATTAGCGCCTAAGAAGATTGTGGACAAGTTCATTCATCAGTGCGGAGTTCTTGTGAAGGACCAACTCCTGATCTCCCTTCAAGAATGGAGAGAGCTAGCAAAGCCACGTCCAGGAGTTACTTTTGTCAACGACAGACAAAAACTTCTTCTTTGGGAAACGCTCATGGAACATTTCACCCTACCAGATCATTTCACAGATGCAGATGTGGAGAAAGTCAAGGACGCTGCTCTTAGGAAGATGGCGGTTGCATTTAACAACCACAAGAATCGTGAATGGGACAAGTACGTCAAGGGAGGAAGGAAGACTCCAGTATTCGAGGGAACACTAGAGAAGCAAAGTGCTCATTGGGACGATTTCGTGAAATTCAAGGACTCATAATTATCTAAGGAACGGTCGAGAATAAACAAGGCCAATGCCGCAAAACGGATAACTTCCATAAGCTGGGGCCAGGTGGCTATGCGGTGGGAATGCCTAAGTGGGATAAGTCTGAGAAAGAGATGGAGGATGCAGGTGTCACTCCAGAAACATTGAGCCGGCCCCCCAGGTGCAGGACTTGGTTCTATGCGCATGGGGGTGAGTTGGACCCGAAGACAGGCAATGTTTCGAAGAAGGCATGTCTGGACGGAGCCAAAGATAAGCTACTTGTTGCAATAGAAGAGGCTCGATCAGGGGTGTTCCAGCCCAACAGAGAGAACGACGAGCTTATGTGTGCCCTGGGAAATCCTGAACACCTGGGAAGAACACGAGGCAAGGGCACTATTCCGTGGTATGACGGGTTTTCGGACTGGAACACTGACTACAGAACCCGTGCGAGAAAGAAGATTGCGGAGGAGAAGAAGAGGAAGATGGAGGAGGAGCAGTGGAAGCTGGACTATGAACGCCTTCAAGGCCTAGAATCAGCGCACGCGGACTTGGCAGTCAAATTCCAGCGGCAGCAGGAGCAGATCGACTGACTTAGCCAGCAAATGGGGTCTCAGCAGCTGCAGCAACTAGCGGATGATCCAGCATTGGATAGCACTGTCCCATCCATGCCGAGAAGCATCGTGGGTTCCACCCCGGGCGACGCATTACTGGATAGCTACCCAGTGGATGACATCATGGAGAACACTAACTACGATCTACACTTCAAAATGAAGAACATATCCATGAAGGTGGCGGACGCCCTTGCTTTTACAAATTCCCCCGAGGCAACCTTCCATTGCAACCCGATTCGACATGGGCTATGCTTGTGTCTTGGTTGATGAGGTGGTGGACCAATATTCGGGGCTAGAGCTTGACATTCCTGGAGATGACGAGGAGAACACACTGGGAGAGGCCAACCATCGTATCATCCTATGAAGAAAGGATTGCATCATCTTTCGAAGGCCACCGACACCGCGTCATCTGACTCCTTGTCGAAGTCCGCCACCGAGTCAGCAGACTCCCGCTCCTCCAAGTCCACCAATGCGTCAGGCCACTCCTCCTCCAAGTCAGGCACAGCTTCAGGCCACTCCTCCTCCTCCAAGTCCGGCAAAGCGTCGGGCCACTCCTCCTCCAATTCCAGCACAGCTTCAGGCCACTCCTCCTCTTCCAACTCAGCCACGTCAGCCGTCTTCGCCGCCTCAGCAATCACGGAAGAGAGCCGCCTCAGCTATGGTGCATAGTGGTACAAGTCGAGGTAGTACTAGAGGTACAGGCGGAGGCAAGCGATTTCAATATGGTCCAAGCAGCCTCGCGCCTCTACCGCAGAGGCCTTACAACAAGTCCGAGGAGGAAAACGCAGCCATATCGAAGGCCGAAGTGGAAGCCCATTTTGCATCGAAACCGCCACCGCCGCCAAGGGAGAAAGTGCCTGAGGAAAAGATTGACCAATTCATTCGTATGGCTAGAGCACCAGCTCCCAAGCCTGTTGACACGTACTATGAGCTCCACCTCAGGAAGTTAAATCGAGCACATCTACAGAAAGAGGCGAGCTCGAGCTCGAGCAAATCAGCTGGCAAAAGGAGGGGTAAAACCGTTCCCCAGCTCGGAGAACAGGCGGTGCAATCAATCCCCCCACTTGTTGTGCCAACAACACATGAGAGTAGGCGCACCCAATATTATTGTGGGCAAACCGTTTAAGTTCCCGAGCTGGGCGATGTGGTAATAACTGAGGAGCATATTGAGCAGGCTAAAAGCCTCATGATCACTGTTGGACAAGTCCTCGATATCGAGCCTATGTCTCCGACTAGAGAGGAGGAAATAAAACGGAAATATGTCTGGGGCCAACCTTTGGTCGAGCCAGACAAGGTCAAGAAGCTCCCAACGAGAATGTATGAATTGCATCAATGGTACATGGACATTACCAAGATTTCCAATTGAGAGTCCCTCATGGTGAACGTCAAGAAGGATGATTAGTACCATGAGAAAGCTGTGTCCGTTGAGTATTCATAACTATTTCAGTTATACAATCAAGACGCAATCGACAAATCTATCGTCAGTTGCTATTGTCTGTAAGTGATTCTTTCTGTAATTTAAGTCTCAAGCTAGCTGTAGCGATCATTTTGATCAATCATTACCTGTAATTATCCTCACTATATTCTTTTCTGTGGTATTATGCAGGATGAAGATTTATGAAATGAAAAAAGGTGGACGCTATGGCATTGGGTTCGTTGACCCAAATACCATTAATGAATAAACATGGAAATTAGATCCATATTACTAAAAAAGTGTAGAGGAAAGCATGCTAGAGTTCTTCAAGCGCCTCAAATACAATGAAGATATACTACTTTCTTACAACTTCGAGTGAGTCACACTGTCTTGTACTACAAATTCTGCTTTTGCCTACTAGCTAGATACATGCTTTTGCTTACATATGCCCGCTTAATTTAGACATGCAAACATGTGTGCATGCAGATTTCACTGGATCTTGTTAATCATTAAAGTTGATGACGGAACAATTGAAGTACTAGACTCACTACTTAAGAAACAAACTGACTACACCATTGTGAAGGGGATAGTCAACAGGTAATTTCAATAATTATTAACTATATCTCGGCCTATTTAATTAGTTCATCATTTCCTGATAACAACTATTTAATAACCCATTTATTCATTTTCTTTGTCGGCGGGCAGTGCTTGGGCAAAGTTCATCAGCGTCACTCCAGGCCAATGGAAACGAAATCTGAAATGGTATCGACCCATGGTAAGTAATTAAGTAGTACTAGCTAGCTGCCATCTCTTTAATTATCATGCTTGATTAATTATTAGCTGATCAAATTCCATTCTCGTAAAGGCCCTGAAGCAGGCGTCGGGGAATAATCTGTGTGCATACTACATTTGCGAGAACATTCGCATGATGGCGTCTGAAAGGAGCAGATCTCAAAGACAGGAGTGGGTACGTTTGTCAGAATGCTATTCACAATTTTTACACCATTATCGATATCTAGTCACACAACTAATACACATGCATATTGATCTCCTTCTTAACAGTTCAAAGAGGTGCGGTTGAAGCTCCTACCAGAGGACCGCATAGAAGCAATTCAAGAGGAAATAGCGGGATTTTTGCTCGACCAGGTCATAGATCCCAAAGGAGAATACTTTTACCCGCTACCGCCCCCATGAACCACTTCCAATTGTTATCATGCTCCGAAGGCACCAATTAGGCTAATGCCACTGGCTCCGACGGCACCAATTAGGAGAAATTGTATATAGCTAGCTAATTGTGTATATATATATACACATACATGTGTGTATATA
This sequence comes from Triticum dicoccoides, assembly GCF_002162155.2. Classification (NCBI taxonomy): domain Eukaryota; kingdom Viridiplantae; phylum Streptophyta; class Magnoliopsida; order Poales; family Poaceae; genus Triticum; species Triticum dicoccoides. The sequence goes on from NC_041384.1 coordinate 83,188,552, forward strand.
TGTGTGAATTAATTAATGGTGGTTGTGAGACATTCGATGATATATATATATATGATCGGTTCTACTAGAAATTCTATTTATATATATGCATAACGTGTACAATATGTAGTATCGTAAAATACCAGCAAACGAAAAAGAATTAAATGGAAAACACAAAATTAAATGGAAAAGAAATCATAAACCCAAAACCACCCAACCTTTTTAATACCGGTTGGTGTCACCAACCGGTACTAAAGGGCTCCCTGCCCCTGGAGCTGGCTCGTGCCACGTGGTTGCCCTTTAGCACCGGTTCATGCTGAACCAGTACTAAAGGGGGGGGGGACTTTAGTGCTGGTTACCGTACCGGCACTAAAGGGCCTTACGAACCGGTGCTATTGCCCGGTTCTGCACTACTGATATCCTTCTTTGTGGATTGATATCATCATGATTTTCATCTACCTAGAATCTTATACACTTGAGAGAAGTTACATATGTAGTTGATATCCTTATTCTTTCACATCCACCTTTCCTTGGTGGTTATGTGCAAGGATTTATCTTGAGTGCGGATCTTATATCGTTGCATCTTGATGCACTCTATTGTGGTGAACATATTTTTTTATCTTGCTTGTCTTGATGGGGCTTTTACCATTTCGATTGGTATCCCTTCTCTTGACAAAGCTATCATTTTCTTTCATCACCATGGGTTCACTACTAGGAAAAGGCATGCTAGTGGCGCACCAAATTTTCCTTCTAATGGCGCACTACCGGTGCGCCACTGGCATCATGCCATTAGAATTAAATTCTAATGGCGCACCACAGGTGCGCCATTAGTATCTGGTGTTCTAATGGCGCACCACGTAGTGCGCCATTAGTATAGCCTGCAGTGCGCCATTAGAATGCCTCCCAGGGGGCCATATGTACCCATGTGCTTTGGCATTCTAATGGCGCACCAGCAGTTAATGCGCCATTAGTGTGATGATCACAGTGCGACATTAGTGTCTTGTGTGGTGCGCCATTAGTATGAATATTAGGGTTTTTTTTGCTTTTCTGATTTTTGCACAGGTTACAAAATATATTATTGGACAGAATATAGACAGCAACACACAGCAACATCAGATTCATCGAATACAATAGAAGATTAGTCTCCGAATACAATTCATCATATTAGTCTCCGAATTCAAAAGACCGAACAAAGATAAAACATCACAAGTCTCAAGACCGCGAGTATCGAGTTTGCCTTCACATTATAAGTCGATATCGATCATCTAAACTAGCATCACATAGAAGAGAGCTGTGGTCATCACGATGAGCATCATCGCGATCAAACTGGTCTTCATCCGGTTCCTCCAACGCTCCCTCCTCTCTCCCGCTAGATAGCGGGTGTATCTACATTCGGCCTTCGCCCTAGTGGTGTACCCTTTGTAACTGTTACCACTGAAACGGTGAACCTGTCTCCGACACTCCTCCCAGTCGTCGTAGACTCCAGGAACCTTACCCTTGTACACAACATAGGACGATATATCTATGCACAAGCCAAACAACAGACAATACATAAGCAATATGTAAGTATGCAACAAAAGGATAGCACGATTCATGGTCCTACTAATAAAGACATTAATAGCACGATTCATGGTCCTACTAATAAATAGCATCGATTACATCTACGTTGAACGACTGTCCAAACCAAAGAGACATACGAATTCATTAAAGTATAATTACAACATGAGCCAATCAATGTTTCAGAACTACACATCACTACTTTCGACTCGACTCATCGGACAAGAACATGGATGAAGCTGCCGTCTGTCGTGATGGTCATGAAATCACGGTCATTGTCACCCTGCATTTGTAGCGTTTCATCTATCTCACTGTTGGACGGTTGATATCTGAGGAAGAACTGCCCCGAGGTATGAAGGACATGTTGATGTATGATGTCCGCAAACTCCGACTAGATGCGAAAGAATTCTTGTCTGAGGCCCGCGTCCTGGACTGCCGACAAGCTCGTGGCCCAATCTTTGAGATTATCTGGTAGCAGAAGTTGATGATGGTCCCTTACGATCGCCCGCATGTGATGGAGGGCGTAGTAGGCATCCTTCTGACCGCCAGGCGGCTGCTTGACGCAGCAGAACTTCGTATTGTGTGAGAACATGTGCTTACCGTACTTACGAACTGCCCTGGTGAAGGTGCCTCCAGATTTGGTGTAGCCGGGGAGAACATCATCAAGAACTTTCTTAACATTTGTGTAGTCTATGTTGGAGTTACGGTTCAGGTCAAAATACGTGGCCATGGAATTTTTCGGGCTTAAGAGGATGAGTGTGCAATGTGTGTCACTGCACAGAACACGGAATGTTAGAAAAAAAAGAACGATCGAAATCTAAGAAATCATATGTTACGGGGCGGTTAAGGGATGACTTACTCGGGAAAGTAAGCCACAAGGAAGTTATCCTTATCTGGGTTTACCAGAATGACGCCTTAGAGGTGTGAACTCGCAACTTGGCGGTCCCCAGCGCTGCTCAAGTGCTTGGCACGCATGTAGAAGGGGTCGACTATCACGATGTCCGGGGTCTTGGCTCTAATGATCCGCATCTCCATACTCAGCGAAAACAGCCGAACGAAGGTGTAGTGCAGCGGACGAAGGATAAACATAGCAAAGATGTCATCAAACCGCAGAACGATCGTACCCCCGATGTCATCATCCACAAAGCCCTTGCCCTCTGGCACCTTGGCCACGAAAACCGGGTATCCACATCCTTCTCTCTGAGACGTCGCTTCTCCAAAGAAAGAACACTGTCGTGCAGACTCCGCATAGCACCGGTTGCAGCATTCAGCATATTTGGCGGTAGCATCGCCCTACCCGCCACATGCACCCTCCTCGAGATATCCTTAGGTGAAGGTGGCCCGTCCTGAGCACGGATCGAACTCGGTGCCACCTGGCTTGCACCGGCGCCCTTGTTAGTCTTTCGCTTCCGTCCCTTCTTCTTGATCTCCTGTAATGGGACCGAGTTCTGCTCACACACCGCCTTCTTGAGCGTGTTGGGGCTGATAATATTTCGCACCTCAGCTATCTGAGGCTCGGTGAAGGCGGGAGCTGGAGGCGTGTCCTGAGAACTGAACACCAGACGACGCCTGTTGCAATTGGATTTCTCCGCCGTACCAGCTAGATCGCAGTGGTCTTGGTTGGGTTCTTGAGAAAGAGGCCCGCAGAACTCGTCAGCGTACCCATGTTCGGCAAAGTACTTATCAACGTTGGTAAATGTACCGTCGTCGTTGTCATCACCGTCCGGATCCTGTGCCATAGGGCTGTCCGGATCCTGTGCCATAGGGATGTCCGGCAGGTCCGGTAGCGTTGCGGCGTTCTTGCCATGGCTTGGCGCCGGCACGACTGATGGTCTTGTCTGTGGGGTGGTGTCCCCCGCCCCCAAACAAATCTGGCTCTTCGGCCAAAGCAAGGGCCAGTTTATGCAGGCGCTGAGGGTCATCTCATCTTCTTTGTCGGCCCCAGCGGGTCGAATCGGAGGTAACAGCTCGTCGCAGCCTGGCAGCACCCGAACCACTTCAACCCTATACATTGTGGGTGGCATCGGATTACCGTGGAACATGGGGTTGCCCGGTTGAACGATTCTGCCCTTGGTGACATCGACCAACTCGGCGCCCACGAAGTGCAGAAGAGTGCAAGGAACGTCGGCGGTGCCCTGCGAAAACATGTACAGGGCGTCAGGGATGCCCAGTCAAAGGCAAGGAGATGAAGTCATCGGCCGAGATGCTTAGTTACCGTGATGCCGTCGAGCTCGGCTAATGTCGAGGCACCGCCATAGGCGGGCGTGCAACTGACGGAGGGGGCGCTTGTTGGCGAGGTGCCGGCCGGCGTACACCCGGGTGCATTAAGCTCCAATGCCCGTGCCGGCGCCGGAGACACGAATACCGCCTCCGCCGGAGACACCAATGGCGCCGCCGGAGACACCAATGGCGCCGCCTGCGCGCTGTGCGAGTTGCTGGCCGTGAAGCTGGGAACCGGGGGAGGCCCCTGTTGGCCGCGCGCAATCCACGTCATCGGCCCATGAATCAACGTAGGCACCATGGCGTTGAGCGTCGTTCCAAGTTGTTGTTGCACTTGCTCTTGGACAAGCTCTGGAATCCGCGCCACTTGTGCCTTGATTTCTTCAACCTCGCGCGTCTGGCTTTCCGAGCTGGTCTTTTTCTCCTTCCGCACACCAGCGGTATAGTATGACCCCCATTTTGTGGAGAAGCCTTTGCCGGCCACACGACCAGCTGACGTCGGCTTACTGAGCTTATCCTTGTTTTTCATTACATTCAATGCCCTATTTAAAGGGGTGTCGAAAGGGGAGCTCTTAGACAACCCCACGCTACTGCTTTCAGTGTCCTGCGAAAGGAACGTGAACCATTTAGAAATATTGGGGATTAATTAGAGTGCAACCATATGGAGCTAATTACACGGGGGTGTATTCCTTACAAGAAGAAGCTCAAGCGCCCTGGTCTTCGGATCCGTGGTAAGCTCCTTTGTTATCGGGTCCTCCTTGTACCGGGCCCTGACATAGTTCCTGGTCTGCTTGTCACCGCTGTATTTCTCAAAGCGGGGCGGTAGGCCTTGCTCGGCACGCTCCGCGTCCTCCTTGTCCCATATAGGCTCCGCCACTCTGTAACCGCCGGGACCGAGTTTGTGTTCCCCTAAGTTCAACTCCCGCATTTCTTTGCCCCACTGACTTGATTCGGAGGTTGCACTGCTCTCGCACTTGATCTTGAACTCCTTGTACTCATCTTTGCTCATCAAAGGATATTTTGCCTTGATCTTCTCATAACTATCACCTTTATCAATCATTCTCTTCACCGCGCTTCTCCAAGTAGACAGGGTCGTGCTCATCTTCGTGAGGGCGGCACTGTTCACTTTATTCCCTGAGAGGCGTGTGTTTTCAAATTCAGCGGGGAACTTGTATCGTTCGTGCAGCATCGTGAAGAGGAGGTTGCGCAAATTCCCTCGGTCCTTATGCCTAAGGTTCTCGGTGTTGATCGAGACGGTGCTCCCGAGAATGCACCCGAGCTGAACCGAGTACCCCTTGACTATATGTTTGGGCTCCGTTGGATTCCCGTCAGAGTCCACATGAGTAAATTCCTCCTTGAGGGTGCGGAGCGCATTCGGGCGCCGGTCCTTCCTTTGCTTCTTTGGTTGGCTGCCATCTGTGTGTGCGCCGCCATCATCAGTGGTGGCATCCTCGGCGGCACCATCAGTGGTGTCATCCCCGACGCCACTAGGGGTTGTGTAATCAGGATCGGTGTCTTCCGCGGCATCCTCATAGTGGTGAGGTTGTTCCTCCATCTCCTAGGACAGCTCCCAGAATTGCTTGCCGCCCGAACCACCGGCCTCATCATTGTGGGCCATGTTTCGCTCTAAATAGGAAAAAAGTTTGGTCAAAAAGATGGTTATTGTCAAGGAACAAGATCATGGTCTCATCATTTAGGGTTTGTTGACACCGAGGCACCCTAAAAGCCTAAGCTTTCATCATTTAGGGGTTGTCGATGCCGAGGCACCCTAAAAGCCTAAGCGTACATCATTTAGGTTCTCATCGACACCAAGCATCCGGGGCAGCCAAATTAAGTTTTCATCATTTAGGGTTTATCGATGCCGAGGCACCCTAGGTTGGGCCTAATCACTTGGCAGTAATCACTTGGCTCTATTGCCACCTATGTTGGGTTTATCATCTAGGGTTTATCGATGCTAAGGAGAATTCTAAGTTGGGCCTAATAACTTGGCTCTATTGCCACCTATGGTTTAATGCAGCAAAAATGGCAGGGCACCACCCACTAGAATTTTGTTTTAATCTAGCCCACTAGCCATATCTACAACCTAACCCTATCTACAACAGAACCCACCCACTAGCCCGACTGGTCAGCACGCAGCACACACACCAGGAGGTCCTGGGTTTGATTCCCAGGCTCCCCAATATTTTTTATGCATTTTAAATGCTGTTTTTTATATTTATTTGTGTTTAAATATGTTCAAACTTGTTTAAATCATAACAATAATATTTTTTTATAAAAACAGTAATGATTTTTTTAAAAATATGTTCAAATTTGTTACTTGAAAATATCATCGGCGGTGGCGGTGGAGTGGGGGTGGGTGCGGGGGGTGCCCGTTGGCGGCGGTGG